>NC_060280.1:78865899-79013887 GCF_021613505.1 Equus quagga | reverse complement strand
CACCTCCCACCTCCAGTGGCTCCTTAAGACAGAGACCACCTCCTGTCTACCTCCCACCTCCAGTGGTCAGCACATTGAGGGCATTCAATAAATAACAATTGATTGAGAACTTTTTATTGAGGAAATTGAGTAGGACAGGAAAGGAGTGGGCCTATGTTTAGACAATCTAATGACATCTATTACCAAACTTCAGGAGTTCTGAGGAATAGGCTGTCTTTCTTATCTGTAAAGTGGGGCAATAATGATTGAGAAGAATAAATGAGTTCACACAGGCAAAGGGCTTAGACCGTTGCCTCACACATACTAAGTTTGCAAGATATTAGCTAATATCATTTTCACTGTGAATGAAGGAAGTGGGCATCAATTACATGGAAAGAAATTAAGTAGGATCTAAAAAAGAATATTTTCAGTTAAACCTACTGACCCTAATCCCATTCCTGGCTCTGTTCAATTCTCTAACAGGTCTCCCTTCCTCCAGCCTTGCTTTCCTCAATTCATGCTCCAGAGTTTGCAGAACCATCTTTCTAAATGCAGATCTGATCACATCACCGTCTTCAAGGTCTCTCATGCTTCTCTCCCCACACGAAATCTCCTGGCTCCTGGCATGTTGCTCAGCGCCCCGCCTGGTCTGATCCCTGTTGGGGCTCCCCTTGCACCTCCTGTCTCTTTCCACCTCTCCCTCATAACAGGCTCTGGGAACACTGGGCTTTTTGAGCTCCCCCACGCGTGATGCTGCCTCATGCCTCACGCCTGCACTGCCCCTGCTCCCGCCCCAGCTCCACCCTCATCCTGCTTCTGTGACCAGCGAGCTCCTGGTATTCCTTCAGAGCCCCGTTGAGGTGTCACCTCATTGGTGAAGCTGCCTTAAGTGCTGTTATGGGCTTAACTGTGTTCCCCAAAATTCACGTGTTGACAGAATGTGGCTATGTTTCGAGATAGGGCCTTTAAAAAGGTGACTTTAAAGTGGGGTTGTTATGACAGGCCTTAATCCAATCCAACTGGTGTCCTTATAAGGAGAGGAGATTCAGACACACAGACAGACACCAGGGATGCACACAGAGGAAAGACCGTGTGAGGACGCAGCGAGAAGGTGGCCATCTGCAAGCCAAGGAGAGAGGCCTCGGGAGAAACCAAAGCTGCCCACATCTTGATCGTAGAATTCTAGTCTCTAGAACTGAGAGAAAATACATTTCTACTGTTGAAGCCACTGGGTCTGTGGCATTTTGTTATTGCAGCCCAAGCAAACCAGTACAGATGCCCACAGAATAGCCTTGGTTTGGGCTTTCAACATAACATGCAGGCCAGCTATTACATTGGCAGCTCCTACATCTGGCAGGGCTCAGAGACACCCTATTCTTTACCCTAGACCTCTTGTGGCTGCTGCAAACATGTGTTAATAAGTGTCATAGTCCAGAACTTCTCGGTGTTTCCCACCAAAGGGCTTGCTGGAGGAAGGTGAGTACACGTTATCGTTGGTTGTGGGAATACCCTCTCCTTCAAGACTGTATTATTTATAATGTATGTAAATGTTGCATTCTACTCTATGGAATCTTTTGCTATTAAGTGCCTTAAATTTTAAATTACTGGTTAAAATTACTTAAGTGGTCAAAATCCCCAAACTTGGAGTAAAACTGGTTTTTTCAGGACGTGTGCCGTGGTATCCTACAGCTCTCAGTGCATCCCGTTTGAGGACATGCTTTTGAGCGTGCAAGTTCGTAGACAAGCAGTCCCCGTGGGCAGGAAGTGTGGAGGGAGGGATATGCCAGGAACTGTTCACAGAGACCACAAAGTGCAGCAGTCTAAGGACACCCAGGTACCAAGACTGATACCACGCAACAATCCTGAGACGTTCAGAAACCTCGCCTTATTAGCAGGCTCTGTGCTTGGGAATGGTTGCCAGAAAATGGACTCTTCTTTACAAAAGAGATGGAGAAGGTGTCATGACACCCAGAGATTTGAATTGGGCAAAACTAGACACTGAGTGCTTAGAGAAAGCGGGTAACATTGTTAATCTGTAAAATGTGTAAAATAATACTTATCTCATAGGATTATTTTAGGGTTAATTGAAAATGCATGTAAAAGGGCTTAGCACATACTAAATACTAAAAAAGTGGAAATCATTTTTATAATCATAACCATTATTACCCCATGAATACCATCATCATTACCCCACAAATCCTCAGAAGGGCATTACCCTAGAAGAAGTTAATGTGTTCAGACGTAAAGAACATTACTCTCTTTGGAAAAGACCTCAGTAAACTGAGCCCTAAATAACATGAAAGACAAATTTCCATCTTGAATAGAAATGATTTGGGGAAGAGTGAAAGGGAAGAAAAATGGTAGAAATGGCCATTGTGAAATGGCTTGAAAATTTCCAACACTTAGTTTCATAAATTAAAAAAAAATCCCTGTATGAACCATTATTTTATGGGCACTTGGCATTTGTCAGGCACTTTGTAGACATTTTCTTGCTCAATCACAACTTGTGAGGTGGGCTTTACTCTTGGAGACCTGTTGAGACCCCATCAGAGTCACTGCCACTGTCAACCACGGCAGTTCACCCAGGCCTCACGTTAGCCTGTGGAGCGGGAACCAATCCCAGTGGTGGAGTGCTGACTCCGTGGGTTTTCCACCTCAGTTCAGGGCAAAGAGCCTCAGGCGGCCCGCTGCCTCATCCTACCTTCTGGTACATTCCTGGAGGCAGTGAGCAGAGGGCTCAAGTGACTGGGCTTCAGGTCACACTCAGCCTGGGGTCAAATGTCAGCTCTGTAACTCTGTCAGCACGACCTTGGATGGGTTGTGCCATCTCTCTAAGCCTCAGTTTCCTCACAGCTAAATAAGGATGACAATGGGAGTACCTTTCACGTGAGGTTTGTTTTTATAAAATGATGTCAGACTGTATTGTTGTCACATAATAAACATTAAAAATTTTTAAAAAGGTAATTATTATTATAATCGGTGTGTATCCAGAACCACTTCTTCAGGATCAAGCCCACAGTGAGCTCTCAGATCAAATGAAGCAGCTTTGCAAAGTACCTTCTTGACTGATAACAGCCACCAAAAAATGAGCCAGAACTCATTTCCAGGTGGCTCCAATTAACACCTATTTTAATTGCCTTCAGAGTAGATACCTCCTAGGTTAAAAGAGTCACCTGAGGTCTTACACCAAGTCCAGGGCCAGATATTGTCATGCAAGCCAGGTGGTCGAGCACACAGTTATTTCACAGGCTTCCTCACATTCTCCCTGCCCACAGCAGTGCTGAAGCTGCAGCATCCCCCAGGAGAACCGGAGATTTTAACAGGAAGGTGTGAACCTCATGGTAACATTTCCTGTTTGTTTCTAAATTAGGGACTTTAGAGCCATACACCCATCTTGGGCTTTCAGAAATTGAGAAATCCCCCTGGACACCCCTGGCACGGTCACACAGCTCACTTTCCCTGCTCCACCACTTTAGCCTGTTATTTCTAGGCGGGTGCCATCTAGATAGTCAGCACACATGCATGATCTTCAGAGGAGGCAGAGAAACAAAGGAAGAGAGGACGGGTCCAGGGAACAAAAGTGGCCAGTGCAGAAAGGAAGCCAAACAGGCATATGGAGTTCATCACGAAAGAAGCCAACCTCCCGAGCCGTGTCAGTGTGTGAGCGCAGAGGGCACATCTGAAGCAGCTGGTTTTTTATGCGCTTTGCAAATTATCTTGTGGTTTCTGCAGAGTTCCTTTTGGGTGATGGCTTTTAAGCGGCACCTAAGCCCATCCCAGCTGAGCTCTTGGAAAGTGATGTGTGGAGACATTTCTGCACACTGGAAGAACATCGCTTTGTACAAGTTTCATCCAAGAGATGCACGCAGGGACAATCCTCATACACAGCCGAATGCCTGCGCACTTGTGTTGGGTATCCCCTGCATGGATGAGCTGGAAATTTCAGGGAAAAAATTATTTGAATAATTGACATGTAGACAAAGGAGTCTCTGGAGTTAAAGTTTCTCTTTTCAACATCACGTAAACGCAGTTTTAGACTTTTACTGAGTTACTTCAAGTCGCCTAATACTGCGCCTCCCTCAGTCCCTGCCCTCAAAGAAGAGGCTGTAAAGAAGGAGCCGCGAGTCAAGCGCACACTCGCCACACAGACAGCAGTGATTACGCTGTAATTACAAGCGTGTGTTGGGGGTGACATGGGGGGGTGACTCATGGGCACCTTCTGTCTCCTTCCGTATATAAGAATCAATCAAAAGAAACAAGAGAGGGAACACGGGCCAGCGAATGCACCAAGGCCCAACATTTTTCCTTTGAAGCCAGAACTCCTTTGACCTCAGGAGCCATTGATTTGCCGTCACACCCCAGAGGTGTCACAGAAGGTCAGCAGAGATGACTCCAGGGGGAATGTTTTCTTACTTGGTAAATTTATCAAGCCTGGGAAACTGAAGCGACCCTAGAACTCGACGTGGTCCTGTGCGTTCCCCTTTCACCTGGTTCCCCTTTGAAAGTAAATCTACAGCAGACATGAAATGGGCTAGTGGGCCGGAGGAGGGGAAAGATGGGCTAGCCTGTGTTTCATGCCGTGGAACAGGTTTTAAGGACTTGTTAGCTGATACGAGGCTAAACTTGGGACCATTTTCAAGTGTAACTATAAGATTGTTCTATCAGAGTTTTGAGGCTAGTCTAGAGGGCCAGGCTGGGCTACAGGTGAATATAACACAGCAAATCTGGCTAGGAGAAAAAGCATGCAACAATTAAGTTGAAAGTGATCACGTGATGGATTATCAAAACAGTAGCAGGTGAGGCCAGAATACTGAGACGTGTGCTAGCAGGAACAGTGTCCACAGGAAAACGAGTGCAAAGTTGAATGGGAAATCTTTGTGAGTCCAGAACTGAGGTGACTGGAGGAACTCTGGAAGGCTTGGGGCTCTGACTAAGCATTTCCAAACCTCAGATCATAAATTCTTGTACATAGAAAACCCAAGACATGAAAAATAAGTCAGGAGTGACCCAGACTAAGAACTACACATTCACTCTGTTCCCAGAGTATATCTAACACTAAACCCTGTGGACTCCATTCAGTGAATCTGGCGTCGAGTGCCCAGGATACGCACGAGCCTGGGTTACTGTGGGGAACAATGGAGGAGAAGTTTGCCGACTCTCAGATGTTTAAAACCCTATCTCCATTCAGACGTCCTAAGTGGCCGTTCCAGAATAACAGATCCTGATGGAAAACTGTTGAACAGGGTTAACCTCCTGGTCTCAGAACACGATTAAATTATTTTTGGAGCCCTAAAGTTTTTAACATCAACGTGAGAAAACTAATTTTAAAAGGCAATAGTTCCCCCCTCTCCATCCTTCTGAAGGATGTAATATCAAATTTTTAGAATGCAGGAGAGGGCTGCCAACCCAGCCCAGAACCAGCGCGGACCACTCATGCATTTAAAGGAACTGAGGCCATGATCCCTCAGGAATATTAACTTCCCAGCTTGAAGAGAAAATATGGCAAATTGTAGGCATGATGTAACATCTTCCAGTAAGGCAGCTTTCTCCAAAATGTGCTCCACAGATATTTTGCAAAATTAGCATTCTATCATCAAATAAATTTGGGAAACACAGGGTTAAATTGAGTTAAAGTTTTCTTGTGTGTGTTCTGAGTTGTTAATGTGTATTGTGAATCTCAAGCAAAAAATGTAGCATTTTCGATCTTATTTAACCACAGAACCCTTTCCAAAGAAAATTGATTTCCAAGGACAAGCGCTCCATGGAACACTCTTTGGGCAGTAGTCTGTTAGCGGCCTGTGTCCCGGATTACGCGCTCCTGCAGACTTCATGCATCCACACACAGAGTGGGCTGCAAGGGGATCCCGGACGAGCCGGGCCCCTGGCACCCCTGTGCTACTATGAGAAGTTTTCCTTTAGTGAAAACATCCATGACTAATATTCATTGTTTTCTCCAAATACTTTTTCTTGTGGTCACAAGACTTACTTTCTACCCAGATCTCTTGTTTGGGTGTGATGAGAGAGCGCAGTTCAGTCTCTTGGGTTCTATCCCCAGTTCCATGTCGGCACGTTACTTTATGTCACATTTAGCTGAGTAGCCCACTGGGAACAGTTCGTCCTTTTCCTGTTGCGGGGAGTCAGGAGTGATGGGTTCTGGAATGCAGATTCAGTCCTTAGAAGCGCCACTCTGCACAGAGAAAAATGTGGTCCCAAGTCTCAGACTGCTGAAGCTTCCATTCTAAAGAAGAGTCTGGCTTCAAGGGAGACTGGGGTAGAGACGGCTGGTGACTCAGCACTTGCTGTCACCACCCCTAGAAAAACAATTCCAAGGGCATATTCCTGACAGTGGATCAGCATCTTCTGCACAGGAGGCAGCACATGAATCTTAGTCAGCCTCCATCCTAAGTCCTCGTGCCGAAGCAACAATGGCAATGGGAGGGAGGCATACTCTGGCAGGGATCTGTGGCTTCCTCCCCAGCTGGCAGCATCGGCACTTCCAACTTCAATGAGGGCTTTCCCAATATAAGAAATGCAGAATCAGGTCCCAAAGAGTCAGATGGGTTGACTCCTGATTTCTATCATGTTCTTGGAGATGTGAAGTCTGGAAACCACAACCCATCTGTTTTTAAGTTTTCTTGTTTCAAACAATACCTGGTCCAAACATTAAGTGAGAAGAAAAGTAATCAGCATAAATATTCTGTAGGCCAGATATCCAAGAGCAGCCTGAGCTTGAGTACAGATGTCCACCCAGGGCCAGAAAGAGTGACCCACAGGTAAGATGGACCATTCCCACAGGGGCTGGGGCAGCTGCACAAACACCGTGAGCCTCTCTATGGAGCTCAGAGCCTGGTGAGAGTAAATGGGTGAAGTCATGCTGGCAAGCCTTGTGTCACCCTCAAGTAATTAGGACCCTTGCCCAGCCACCTCCCAGACCCAGCCTAGCACAACCACAGGTGTGTTGTCCTTCTCCAGCTGGCATAACAAGGCCTTGCCAGCTCTGAGGCTGAAACAGCCCAGGGCCATCCAAGACTAATATGGCGAGGCCATAGAAGCCAAGCCAGCAAGAGCAGGGCAGGCTCTTCCGTGCAAAGTGAAAATAAATTGCAAGATGGCATTGTGTGTGTGGTTGCCCTGGAGAAGAAGGATCTGGAGAGGAGTGAAAATAGAAAGCTGCCAGAGGTCTTCAGTGAGGTTTATTTCCGCAAATCCAGGTGGTCCCGGGGCACAGGACTGGTGTTAATTAGCATGGTGCTGGGATAAACGGGAGAAAGAACCAGCTGCAAAGCTTGCCCAGGTCGTAGACCCTCCTGTGAACTTACAGGATGCCAGGGATACACGTCCTTCAGCACTTTTTATACAGCTTTTCCATTTACATTATCTTGTTTATGAGACAGAGAATTTATTAACCCCACTTTATAGATGAAGAAACTCACACTGAGAACAGGTGGGGCTTCACATTTGCTCCATCAGTAACTGGGGGAGCTGGGTTCTCCCACCACATCATTTGTGTTTTCTTGGTCCCTTAATGGGTCAGGCCACAAAAGCCTTCGCTGAGCAAGCTGACCTTCCCTGTCTGCGGGGCAGTTGGAGGAGGGCAGGGATATATATCCCCAACCTGCTTGCACAGAGCCACCTTTGCCCTAATTCTGTTCTTGTCCCGATTCCTCTCCAGTTTGGGTTCTGGGGGACGAGCAGTATTTGATGCGGGAGCCCTGAGGGGAAGGCGGGAGGTGCGAGGTATGGTGGGAGGCGGCAGATGGGATGACTTCATCCCCACTTACTTCCGCCCCACCCTCCCCTTCACTCCGACCCCAGTGACTCTACAAGTCATGTTCCTCAAAAATCCCAAGAAAGAGTTTGTGGGTGCAGCCCAATAAGGCCAACCAGAACCTAAGTATTTGTACTGTTAAACTACACACACAGTCAAACCTCTGTATTCAGATCATTCTGGATGGCCAAACGGCTTGGTTCTAATTGTTACACGCTTGGAATGTTTTTGGTGACATTTTTTGCGAGGAAAAAGCTATACTTGTCTGTGTGTCCCATCTTATGCCCTTGGTGACAATTAGCTGAGACATGGCAGAGCTTGCCAACACTGCAAATAGACATACAGACAATTGGCATTCAGTGGGTGTGTTAGGTACATTTAAGAGCTATTAACGTAGAGCACAGTGATGACTGTCCCCTCAGAACACAGCTCCATTTTCTGTGCCATGTGGCTGAAGTGCCTTATCTCATGGATTGAAGTCTGCTGCTCGCTGCTCTAATCGTCCCTTTTAACTATCTCAGAATTCCTTCCCATCGCCCTTGTTCTTTTGAACTCTTTTCTTCTATCTTGCCCTTTCTGTTCCGTTCCACTTCTGTCATTCTATTGTCATTTAGATACAAATACTGTTACGTTATAACTGTTGACAACCAATCACACTTGTTTGCAGACTGCTCAGAAAACTGACCAATTGCCAAGTTGAGATAGAAGAACAAAGCCAGAGGTATGATTCTCCCTGATTTCAAACTATACTACAAAGCTTAGTAATCTAAACAGTATACATAGATCAATGAAATAGAATAGAGAGCCCAGAAATAAACCCACGCTTATGTGGTCAATTAATCTACAAGAAAGAAGGCAAGAATATACAATGGGGAAAAGATATTCTCTTCAATAAATGGTGTTGAGAAAACTAGACAGCTACACACAAAGGAATGAAACTAGACCACTTTCTTACACCATATAAAAAAAAACTCAAAATGGATTAAAGATTTAAATATAAGACCAGAAACCATAAAATGCCTGGAAGAAAACACAGGCACTAAGCTCTTTGACATCAGTCTTAGCAATATTTTTATGGATCTATCTCTTCAGGCAAAGATAACGAAAGCAAAAATAAACAAATGGGATTATATCAAACTAAAAAGCTTTTGCACAGCAAAAGAAACCATCAACAAAATGAAGAGGCAACCTACTGAATGAGAGAAGATATTTGCAAATAACATAACAATGAGGGGTTAATATTCAAAATATCTAAAAACTTGTACAACTCAATATCAAAAAAAACCCAATCTGATTAAAAAATGGGCTGAAGACCTAAATAGACATTTTTCCAAAGAAGACATACAGATAGCCAACAGACGCATGAAAAGATGCTCAGCATCACTAATCATCTGGGAAATGCAAATCAAAACCACAATGAGATATCACCTCTCATCTCTCAGAATGGTATTATCAAAAAGACAAAAAGTAACAAGTGTAGGCAAGGATGTAAAGAAAAGGGAATCCTTGTGTACTGTAAGTGGGAATGTAAATTGGTGCAGGCACTACAGAAAACAGTATAGAGGTTCATGAAAAAATTAAAAATAGAACTACCGTACAATGCAGCAATTCCACTTCTGGGTATTTATCTGAAGAAAATGAAAACACTGACTCAAAAAGACATAGGCACCCATGTTCATTTCAGCATTATTTACAATAACCAAGATATGGAAGCAACCTCAGTGCCCATCAATGGATGAACGGATAAAGAAGATGTGGTATATATACATACAATGGAATTTTATTCAGCCATAAAGAAAGAATGAAGTCTTACCATTTGTGACAACATGGATGGACCTAGAGGGTATTATCCTAAGTGAAATAAGTCAGATAGAGAAAGGCAAGTGCTATATGATTTCACTTATATGTGGAATCTAAAAAACAAACTCATAAATACAAAAACAAACCGGTGGTCACCAGAGGGGAGGGGAGTGGGGATTAAGAGGTACAAACTTTCAGTTATAAAATAAATAAGTTACAGGGTTGTAAGGTACAGCATAGGGAATATAGTCAATAATATTGTAATAACTTTGCAGGGTTAGAGATGGTTACTAGACTTATTGTGGTGATCATTTTGTAATGTATATAAAATGTCAAATTGATACCACACCTCTTAATGTCAGGTTCCTGTGCCTGTGCAGTAAGCCAATCACTGGGACACGTGCATGGAGGTGCAGAGAGGTTTATTCAAATTGGCCAAAACCAGAAGGTGAGAGGACAGCAGAGGAAAGCAGGGGTTTTAGAGAGCTAAGGGGCATGGCAGAAGGAGTTTCGGAGAAACTCAGAGGTAATCCACTTTCTTTCACTCCAGATAAGCCCTTGGGCGTTCTGACTGTGGGGTCAGTGGCAGCTGGGGGCTGGTTATCTGGTGATTGTAACTTCCCTGAAGGCATTCTTTCTCTTCGATCCAACAAGCTCCTAAATCCTTGTGACCCTTGAGTCCACCCTCAGGTTAAACAAGGTAACAGCAAATTGACAAGATTAACTTCTTTTCGCCTATGTCTGTCCTGGGAACAAGGTGGAGAGATAATCTTATTGAATATTTACAGCAACCCTCAGATACGGGGCTTCAGAATCATGATGTTGTACACCTGAAACTAATATAATATTGTATGTCAACTATACGTCAATTAAAAAACAAATAAATAGGGGCCAGCCCAGTGGTGTAATAGTTAAGTTCAGTGTGCTCTGCTTCAGCGGTCTGGGTTCATGGGTTTGGATTCATCCCAGGCACAGACCTACACCACTCGTCAGCCATGCTGTGGCAGCAACCCATATATAAACTAGAGGAAGATTGGCACAGATGTCAGCTCAGGACTAGTCTTCCTCAGCAAAAGATAAATGAATGAATGAATGAATGAATGAAGAAGAAAACCGACTAATCACGGTGCACTAATAGAATGTGTTAGGAACTTTCAATAGCAAACAACCGAATTCAACAAAAATTTATTGAGCACCCACTAGTCACTGAGTGCCCATGAAAAACAAGATAAATAAGACGGCAATCCCAACCGCAAAGTGCTTGAGCACCTGATGGCAGAGCAGAATCTGTAGTCTCCCATTGTTGCTTCCTCATCTCAAGGAGGCTTACTCTTTGCATGGCATCCACACAACAGGTGCTCAATACATGCTCGAATGAAATGAATATTCTGCCCCCACTAATTCTGAATTTAGAGCTGTTCTAAAGCCTGAAACTTCCCTAATAGAGGGGATTATAAAAGACACGATTGTTTGAACATAGAGAATGAGACAAAGGCCTTTAAATGATAAAGCGATTACAAACTTTAGAGAAAAAGGAACTGACTAGTCATCTTCAGTCTTCCTACTCCTCCAATACCTTAGGCTCAGCCTGTCTGTCTAAGGCTGAATGTGGAGAGATCTTGCCAACAAAGGGCAAGGTCACCACGTGAGCTAATCCTAGCTTTTCTCCCAATACCTGGACAGGATGGACTCATGTGAGGGGGATTAGGGAGAGGAAAAATGGAAAAATCCATTCAATTCCTTAAGCCACACACTCCATTCCTGTTACACTCCAGATAAAGGAGGCACTCTAGCCCTTGATTGCTATTTATGAACCTGGTTCTCAGCCCAGGACTCAAATCTCATTCTGCCCGGCATCCCACCTTCTAACTATCAACCTTGTTATTTCTTCACCCGTTGCCATCCTTGACTCTCCCATGATTTGACACTGGGAGCCATTCTCTCCACCCTACAATGCCCTTGCCTCACTCACATCAGCAACTTTGGTTTTTCATACCCTCTTTGATTAATGTTCTTCACAATCCAACTTTCCTAAAGCCCACCTACTTTGGTGCTCTCTCTGCAAGTAATAACATTTCATCTTTCCTGAGTGACCCAGACAAAACCAACCAAGGACACTTAAGTGGGCATGAGTGGGGCATTATGTTTGCAGATAGTCCCTCACACTTCAGTCAGAGAGAGCTACAGCACTGGGGTCAACTTCCCAGGCTCTTAAACTGGGCTTGTTAAGTGAACTATCTAAGCAGAAACAACTTCCTCCTATGCCCACCTCCTCATTGTTTCCTTTTACTCCATATTATTTGGGATCTCACCCAGACAACCATATGTCTCCCCTTGCATTTTGGCTCAGCCCTAGAATAACCTGAAAGGCCTTTGGAGGTCAGTTGTGTCAAAGAAAGAAGATCAGGGAATGCAGAAAAAGATACCCAAAGGCGAGAAAGGGGGAGAAATGAATAGCCTGGGTGGAGATAAGCCATAGAAATGCAAAGTAGTCAAGCTTGGGTGTAGCCAAGGACAGCAAGCTGGGAGAAAGGGAAGAAAGAACCATGTGGAGCAATTCAGGGGAGGAAGAGATAGCAGTCCGGAATGTGATATCCCCCAGCTCCACTGCCTTTGGCCAGGTATCTGTTTCGGGAACAGGCACTTTTAGAAAAGTGGATATTTTACAAAGAAATTAAAAAGGAAAACCAGGCTCCTGGGTGACTGGAGAGAAGAGCTATTCAGAGGTCTTTGTTTCAGGTCATCCTGCATGGGAGGAAGAGGAGAAGGGAGCCCCTCTGAGTCTCAATAATGGCATTGGGTGCAGATTCACTGGCGCCTTGTCCTGGGGAATTTAAAAGCCCAGATGAAGATCCAAATGGAAAAAAACCCAGAATAGTCATAATATTGTTTCTTCCTTAACAATGGCTAAAGGTTTTGCTGGGTCCTAGAAAGAGTTTTACTTCTATGATTGATAGACAAACGTACGTGTTAAGGTGAAAGCTCAAGTATGGAACCTAAGGACTAAGCAATCTGAGACTTGGTTTCTGCCCTAGGTCTGAACTGAGTGCCCTTTGGCATTCACTCTCCACATGCTTCCTGAGGAACCTCTTATGGGCCAGCTCCACTGCCAGGTGCAGGGCATTCAAGGATGAATAGAATACTCTATTCCTGCCTTTGAGGGCCTTACCTCTTCTTTGGGCCTTCATTTTATCTGCAAGATAAGAGAATTGGAGAGAAGACATCCAAAATCCCTCCAAATTCCATTTTTCTAGCCAAAGAAGAGTAGCCTAGGGAAAAAATAGGAAACTTGTTTTGCTGCAGTCTCTATTTTTACTTATTAGGAAAAAAAATCAAATCCATGGTCCATGGTTCAGTTACTTGATACCTAGTTATTCTTACCAAATGGTGGCTTTTATCTTTTTTAAAAAAAAATACACGCTAGGCATTGGAAGTTATCACATACATGAGTTTGTGATTCCCAGGCATCCCATATATCTGAAAGAGGCTCTTATTTCATTGTATTGTCCCAACTAACATTATCAGGATGTTTCCTGCTCCCACAAATTTTGTGCCTGATCAGTATTGCTTGTTCCTACTATTCACACTCAGTCTTCCTAATCAAGTCAGAATACATCCGCTGTTTACCAAGCTAAAATGTGAACCCATGTTTCAAACAGTGCCTGACTGCTAGGAGTTCATATCAGAGTCAGGCACACTGATACAGAGACTTAAAAAGGACACAAAAGGTCAGAATAGGAGTGCAGAGATAGACGATTTAGCACACACTTTGAGGGCAGGCAGACAATCCATCTTCTGGTAAGGCAAAGTAAACAAAAGCTATGCATGTTGAGGAACGGAACTGGCAAGGCAAGAACTCACAGGGATTTGCAACCTGTTTCAGAGGTCTGCCAAGAGGAGAAATACTGATTTCTCATCTTAGTCTTCATGGCTGAAGAAAATGTGAAATGCAGAGGTCTGAGATTAAAGACAAAAGCACTGAGCTCTGCGAAGGGGGGGCGGTGAGAGCAGAAGTTTAGAGCGCTGGCTTTGCCTTCCAAGACCTGGGTTTGAATGCACCTCCACCGTACATTTGGCTTGTTAATATAGGTAAGTTATAAACTTTCTAAGCCTTATTTTCCTTAATATTTTATAGAATTGTTGTGAATCTTAAATGTGATCATATAGATAAAATGCTTTGCCCAGTGTCTCACAAGTAGATAGCATCTCCATGCATGGTGTTGACTATCAATAAGACCTTTTCTTGATAAAGCATTTTACAATATATTATATGCATTTATATATGTGTATGTATATCAAATGCATTTGTATGTATTTAAAGTCTTAAAAACCTTCGACAAGGAGGTACCAACACTGAACCAACAATGTCTAGGCTCTGTTCATACAATAAGACTTTTTCTAATTTATAGCAATGGCTTTTCTAAACAGTGAATACAACTTGTTTTTCGGGGTTTTTTTTGAGGAAGTTTAGCCCTGATCTAACATCCGCTGCCAATCCTCCTCTTTTTGTTGAGGAAGACTGGCCATGAGCTAACATCCGTGCCCATCTTCCTCTACTTTATTTGTGGGACGCCTACCACAGCATGGCTTGACAAATGGTGTGTATGTCACACCAGGGATCCAAACCAGCAAACCCTGGGCCACCAAAGCAGTGCGTGTGAATTTAACAGCTTTGCCACCAGGCAAATCTTCTATATCTTTATTAATTTTCTATCTACTTGTTCTATCAGTATCAAGGTTTTGGAAATTTTGAACTGTAATTATTGAATAGTCTATATCTCCTTTAAGTTCTCTTAGTTTTTGCCTTTTGTATTTAGGGTCCTGTTGTTAGGTGCATATTCATTTAAAATTATGGTATCTGCCTGGTGTATTGACCCTTTTATAATTATGAAATGACCCTGTTTATCTCTACTAATAGGTATTTTCTAAAAGTCTATTTTGTTTGATATTAATATAGCCACTCTAGCTCTCTTTTATTTACTGTTTGTATGATATGTCTTTTCCATTCTTTTCCTTTCAATCCTATTGTATATTTGAATTTGAAGTGTGTCTCTTGTAATCAGCACATGGTGGAATCTTTCTTTTGTATCCAATCTGATAATCTCAGTGATTTCATTGAAGTGTTTAGTCTACTTAACGGACTATTTAATGTGAGTATTGATATGATTGAATTTGCATCTGTCGTTTTGCTACTTGTTTTCAATAGAGCTCATGTCTTTTTTTTTCCTCTGTTCTTCCATTACTGCTATCTTTTGGGTTAAACAAGTGCTTTTTCATTTTATCATTTTAATTCCTCTGTTGATTTTGGTGGTGATGATATTTTCTTATTGTTTGTTCTAGGGATTAAAATACATAAATCTTAATTTATCAATATAATTCATGCTAATATTGACAATTTCAGTAAGATATAGCACCTTTGTTCCTATATGACCTCATTTCCTCTCCTCTCCCTTGTGTGCTATTATTGTCATATATATTATATCTATATTAATGTTATAAAATCAATAGTACAGTATTATAATTATTGCTTTATGCAATCTGATGGATTTTTTTAATTAAGAGAAGAAAAAAGAATATATATATTTACACATTCTTTCATATTTACGCACAAAGTTACTATTTCCAGTGTTCTTCATTTCTTCCTATGGATTTGCCTTATGGTGTCATTTCCTTTCACTTCCCATAGAATTGCTTATAAGGCTGGTCTGCTAACAAAAAATTCTCTCAGTCCTTGTTTATCTGAGAATGTCTCTATTTCACCTTAATTTTTGAAGGATAGTTTTGCTGGATATAGAATTCATGGTTGACCATTTTCTTTCATCATTTTGACTATATTATTCCACTGCCTTCTGTCCTCCATTGTTTCAGAGAAGAATTGAGCCGTTCATTGCATTGTTGTTACCAGTTTGGGATAAGGCATTTTTCTCTTGCTGCTTTCAAGATTTTCTATTTGTGTTTCGTTTTCAGTAATTTTACTATGATGTGTGTAATTGGAGATTTTTATGTTTATCTTACTTAGGGTTTGTTGAGCTTTGTGGATATGTAGATTAACGTTTTACATCAAATATGTGAAATTTTCAGCCATTATGTCTTTGAGTATTTTTCCTGTCATTTCTCCTTCTCGAACTCTCACTACACGTTGTGTATTTAATGTTTTTTCATAGGTCTCTGAAGCTCTTTTCATTTTTCTTCAATCTATTTTCCTCTCTGTTCTTCAGACTGGACAGTTTCTATTGATCTATCTTCAAATTCACTGATTCTTTCTTCTGCCATCTCAAATCTACCCATTTAGTTAGGTTTTTATTTCAGTTACTGCACTTTTAAAATGATTCCTTTGGTTCCTTTTTATTTTTTATTTTTTCTGTTTGTCTAATGAGAATTCCTGTTTGAGGATCATCATCATCATACTTTTATCTAATTTTTAAAATTTATTATAAGAGCTGCTTGAAGTTTTTGTGTGCTAAATATAACATCTGGGTCCTCTCAGAGTCAGTTTTTATGGATTTTTTTTCTTGAGTATGAGTCACATTTTCCAGTGTCTTTGAATATTGAATCATGTTTTCTTGAAAACTGACGTTTTAGACCATATATTGCTAGACCTCTGAATTATGTTTTTTCCATGAGGTAGTTGTTTTTAATAGGTTATTCAAACTTAATCTGCAGAATCTGTCTCTCTGTGATGTGCAGCCACTGATGTCTCTGCTCAGTTTTTTGAAATTCTTATTTCTTTTTTCTGCCTAGCTTCCTATGGGTTCCCTGTGTCTGCATAGCTTACTGGTAAGTCAGTGATTTGTAAGAAGTTGTGTTCAAGAAACCTGAGCCTTTAGGGCTTCCAACCTCTGCTGATAGGTCTGTGTGCATGTTAAGGGAAGGACTTAAAGTTCAAGGAGTTGTCAAGTCTGCCTAGCTTTTACTTTCCTCTGGACCTTCTTGGGTCTCCTGTAAACATGAGCACAGTTTCTGCTGCAGCCAAGGAGGTATAGAGAGCTTACCTAGCCCTTCTGTGATTCTCTCATTTCCATTATTTCCTTGTTAAGTTTTTGACTGGTCTGTCACTTGCCATAACCAGGACTGCAAACTAGGGTTAGGGAAGCTGTGGAAATTCCCCATTCACTCCTACCACATATGCTACTTTTACTGATAATCCTGCCAGGAGTGGGGTTTGGCCCTCCAGTTCCCCCCTCTAGCTGCTGGTTTTCATGTGCAATCCTGCTCTGGTAAGATGACTTCACTGACCAAGCTTCTGGACGGGGCACGGGGGAGGAACTGCTCCACGTGAGAGGGCTGTAGACTCTCTGTAGACTCCCACTGTTCTCATCCAAAGGTCTGGTAGTTTTTCATCAATAAACATTTCTCAATTTCTTGTTTGTCTCTTGTTGATTTGCAGAACCCTAAAACAGTTGTTTTTGATCATTTTTTTAGTTTTATACTTTTTTTTGGAAAGAAGTTTTGTTAACTCCTCATTTTGCTGTAACAGAGTCCTTCCTCTGAACAAAGCCATTAATCAATTACTTCAACATGTATCAATGGTGGGTTTCTTTTCTATTTACTCTTTTTACTGTTCCTCAACAATTTTTATATATATACTGCCAAAAAAATTTTTAAGCTTGTTTTGCTTTTTCATGGCTTTTTTACTGTAATGATAAAAAGACCTCTTAAGATGATTATGAAAGCATCCTGACTAACATTTCTCTTGTCTCTTTCTGAAATTTTTCTTACATCTGTATATTCACATAAAATATGTGACTGTGCTATGATGTCTGGAACTCAGGGGAGTTAACCATTTGTTGCTTAATTACCTCCCTTGTGTCAAAACAGAATCATGAATATAAATGATTTATTGTATGCCAAATTTCAACTGCATACTTTGACATGTGGTTTCTTCAGATTTATAAAGCATTCCATTAATTAAAGCCCTACATATACTGAAGTAAATTTCACATATTTTGAAAAGAAACTCTACAAAAATGTCATATAAGTAGCAAATGAAGACATGAAAATTTTCACAATGCCATTAATTGCCAGAGAAATATGAATTAATGCCACAGTGAGATACTACTGCACATCCACTGGAGTACAAATCGGTGAGCAACTGGAACTCTCACACACATCTGGTAGGAATGGGAAATGATGCAACTACTTTGGAAAATGGTTTGACAGTTTCTTATAAAGTTAAACATACACTTACTATACAATCCCTCCTTAGGTATTTGCCCAAGAGAAATAAAAGTATATGTCCACACAAAGACTTTTAAAAAAATGTTCATGGCAGCTTCAATCATAACAGCCCCAAACTGGAAAAAAAACAAAAATCCATTAATCAGAGAACGGATAAACAAATTGTGGTATATCTATACAACGGAATACTACTTAACAATAAAAAGTCCCAAACTACTGTACACATGTTTACATGGAAGAATCTGAAAAACATTATACTCATCAAAAGAAGCCAGATGCAAAAGACTACATACTGAGTGATTCTACTTATACGAAATTCTTGAACAGGAAAAAAAAAACGTATAGTGACAGAAAGGATATCAGGGGTGCCTGGGCATGGGGGGAGCAGGATTATCTGCAAAGGAGCATAAAGGAAATTTTTAGGGGTGAGGGGCATAGAAATGTTCTATATCTTGATTATGGTCATGGTCACACATGTTTATACATTTGTCAAAACTCATTGAACTAACCCTTTAATATGGTTGCTTTTTAGTGTATGTAAATTATACCTCAATACATTTGACCTACATAAGATACTTGGTGCAGTTGCTAGCACATGGTAAGCACTTCAGAAGTGTACTGATGTATGTGATGAAATAACATTAGGTGTCAGAGACTTATTCTCTTCCTTGCCTGAAGAACTGGAGCTGCAAACTCTAGCAGTTTTCCAATCCCTTTAAAAGTCCAGGACCTGTGTGTAGGGACACTCGTTCCACAGGGAGATAGCAGACAGGTAGAGACTTAGGAAATTACCTTTAGAAATAGCACGTGGGTTATAGGGTATTTTTATTGTCGTTGCTGCTGCTGCTGATCCTACATTTTTGTTCTTGTTTTTGCTAAATTTGTGAGGTTTATTATTTATGCCTTGAGAAAAGAGATACTGCAGCTGGGGCTCTTGAGCATATTTTTCTATTTCCATGTGTTCTCTCCACTTGGTCTTTCCAGCATAGTAGCTTCAGAGTAGCTGGACTTCTTACATATTAGCTCAAGGCTCCAAATATGCATATTGTGAGAGAGAGAGATAAGACTAGCTCTCTGGGAAGAAGCTGTGTTGCCTTCCCTGCCCTACTTTGAAAAGTCACACATGTCAGTTCTACCTAATAGTGTCAATTAGAAGCAAGTCATTAAGGCTGGCCTGTCCTCAAGGGAAGGAAAGTAGAGTCCACCTTTTGATGGGAAGAGTGTTAAAGAAATTAAGGACGTGTTTTAAAATCATGGCAAACTAGTTTGAATCAATATGTTTATGAAAGATAAATGGCTCAAGAAGGGATTTCCCTCTTGTCCTTCATAGTGTTGGCCGGTCAAGGTCATTACTGTCCTACCTCAGAGGGCAGGTGCTTTAGGCACCGTGACGGTTCCTGATTGAAGGCCGAACACTTGAAACCCCTAAATCACAATGAAAAACTATTCCTAGTGTAGCCCTCAGAAGTCAACTAGAAGGAGTGGTTTGTGCTAATCTCACTTCTGTCTGCAGCTGGAAGGGAAAAGCAGGAGGAACAGACGCACACTTTTGAGGGTAGCACCTCATACGGGGTAAAAACTGCTCGGTCTATGACTAAAACAAAATAAATAGAGCCGATGTCTGCGTAAATACAACACATTTATGGCACAGAGCCAATCACGGTTGCAAATCTTAGCAAGATTTCAGACCCCTTGTCCAGGGCCCAGTGAGTCTGCAGAAGTGCTCAGACTTTTCGGTCAGAGTACCAAAGGAGACAAAGTCTTCACCCCCCAGCATCTAAGAGTTGTCCTCAGCTTCCCCTCTAAGGAGAATTTTTTTAATTCTCATTTTTAATTTTAAATATTCATGTGATATTGTTATTCCATACTATAATTTATCTGAGTTTATTCTAATATAAAATGAATGCAATTTTACCCAAAATTGCCTAGGTAAAATCAATGCCCTAAGCAAATGAGCCGTGTTTACTCACTCTATTTCCTAGCCCACATACGGGTAATTCTTAGGCATGTGTACCCAGTTTGAAAAGAAAATATAAGCTCCATCTGAAAATATAATTTTAATGTTTGTGACAATTTCCTTTTTACAAATTCTGCTTTTACCTTGACCATATAAATTATAAATCCTTAAGCTTCATTTACATTCACCAAATAGAAATAAAATGCTACATCAAATTAATAAGGTTATTAAAATCATAAACCTCAAAGATATAAAGGATTCTTTACATCATCTGATGTAAATGTCTTGTCTTTCAGATAAACATCTGAGCCTGAACATATAAAGTAAACTGCTTGAGTCACACAGCTATTCAAGGGCAGATAATCAACAAATTGTACTTGGCTATACATCATTTCCCATGTGAACACTTTTTTGCTTTCACTTGGTGCTTACATTTTATATACTATTGTTTAGGTTACTTTTCTCAATTTTATATGTTTTATACATATTTTATATATTTTATAGGGGCCAGCCTGGTGGCACAGCAGTTAAGTTCACATGCTCCACTTCAGCAGCCTGGGGTTCACTGGTTTGGATCTGGAGTGTGGACCTAAGCACCACTTGTCAATCCAGGCTGTGGCAGGCATCCCACATATAAAGTAGAGGAAGATGGGCACTGGTGTTAGCTCAGGGCCAGTTTTCCTCAGCCAAAAGAGGATTGGCGGCAGATGTTAGGTCAGGGCTAATCTTCCTCAAAAAAAAAAATTATATAATATACAGGGACTGTTCTAGTCCCAACAATGGTAGAGTAGACTAATCCTATGGCCAAAAACAATGCTGAACGATGGACAATATATAAAAATCAATTGTTTGAAGGTCCTGAAAAAATTTCTGGTTATTTCATACTCTAGAGGATAGACTTTAGCAAACTAAATATAATCCCATCCCCCATCAAGAAGCAGGGTCACTCTCTCCTTTCCCCTGGAACCTGGGTGAGCTGCTTTGACCAACAGAGTATGACGGAAATCATGATAACCCAGTTTCCAGGTTAAGACCTTAAGAGATTACCAGCTTTCACTTCTCTTCTCTTGGACACATTCTTTGAGGAAGTCCAAGCAGCCATGTGGACAGACTCATATGATAAGCACCCAAGGCCCCTGGATGATAGCCTCAGTTGAGTTCCCAGCTGACAGCACCAAATTGCCAAGCACGTAGCTGAGCCATCTTGAAGCGAATATTCAAATCCCAGTCTAGCTGCCCCAACTGAAGCCAAATGAAGCAGAAATCAAGGTCCAACCTGAGTCCTGTTCAAATTGAAGATTTGTAAATAAAATTAAGAACTATTATTTCAGCCATTAAGTTGTGGGGTTATTTAGGTTACACTGCAATAGATAACAGAACAATGAGCAAAGAACTTGAACAGATACTTCACAGAGGAAGACATACAAATGGCCAATAGGCACAAGAAAGGGCTAACATTCTCAGTCATCAGGGAAATGAACATTAAAACCACAAAAGATATGGGACCAGCCCAGTGGCACAGCGGTTAAGTTTGCACATTCTGCTTTGGCAGCCTAGGTTTTGTCGGTTCAGATCCTGGGTGCAGACATGGCACTGCTTGGCACACCACGCTGTGGTAGGTGTCCCACATATAAGGTGGAGGAAGATGGGCATGGATGTTAGCTCAGGGCCAGTCTTCCTCCATAAAAAGAGGAGGGTTGGCAGCAGATGTTAGCTCAGGGCTAATCTTCCTCAAAAAAAAACCCCCCGACAAAAGATATTACTACACACCCATTGGTATGGCTGAAATTTAAAAGACTGACCTATGCCAAGCACTGGTGAGGATGTGGAGGACTCTCACACTTTGCTGAAAGCAAACTGTACAAACATTTTACAAAATCGTTAGGCAGTGTTTTATAGACTTAAACTTACCCACAACCTAGGCCATACCCTTTGACCCATTTCTTGTGTTTTACCCAAAAGAAATGAAAACACTCGTCCACCAAAAATTTGTAACAGCATATTTCCAGTAGTTTTTATCATTATAGCCCAAACTGGATACAACCAAAATATCCATCAACCAGAGCATGGATAAACAAATTGTGGAATTATTATAGAATGGTAAATACAATTGAATACAATAAAATGGAATAAACTATTCCCACCAGCAATAACATCAAGGAACATAAGAAAATGACATTGAGGGAAACAAGTCGTTCACATATGGATGACTACTTTATAAGTACATTTACATGATGTTCAAGGCTAAGCAAAACAATTTAGCAGGTAGTAGAGCCATGATTCTGTGCCAAGAGGCCTACTTTCTAGAGCCTGTGATCTTAACCACGATACTGTATCTGTAAACCCATAGGTAAAGATTTTGAAGGAGATCTAGAAAATTATTTCACTGGTTATATGAGTGGTGACATCCTGTGGAAGAGGGAATAATTAAGAGGCAATTGAAGAGGGGTGAAACAGGACTTTTAGTTTTTGCTCTCTATATATTTGTGTTATTTAAAAATTTTAAGTGAGCTTGTGTAATGTTTAAAAAATAGTTTTATTGAGTGTAATTTAGTTGGAGTCAAATGCACATATAACAAATATATATTTTGGTGAATTTTGTGGCAACTACACACCCATGTAACCAACACCCCAATCTCACCAATATCTAGAGGCAAGCACTGTTCTAACTGGATGCCAGAACAAAGGTTAACACTATTAAAAGGAATATAACACAATCTAGCCTCAATAATGTAAAATTTCACAATGTATGGCATCAAATAAAAAATTATAAAGCAAGCAAAAAGGTAGAAATACATGACCCATAACCAGAAGAAGGTCAATGAATAGATGCAGAATCAGAAATGACAGAAACTTAGAAATTGGAAAACAAGGATTGTAAAACAGCTATTTAAATACATTTAACATGCTCTAGAAGGAGGGGAAAACATGAACATGATGAGCAGTAGAATGGAAGGTTACTTTAAAAAAAAAGACAAATGGAACTTCTAGAGATGAAAGTTATATCATCTGAAACAAAAAATTTACTGGATAGATTAAAGGCTGATTAGATGCTGTAGAAGAACAGTTCAGTGAACTTGAAAACATAGTTATAGAAAATATCCAAAATTAAGTATAGAGAAAAAAGATTGACAAACATTAAAATAATATATAGTACGTGTGGAACAATATCAAGCAGTCTAATATGTATAATTAGAGTCCCAGAAAGGGAAAAGGGAGATATATGAAGAAATAATAGCTAAAAGTTTATTCAAATTTAATGAAGACTATAAACCCACATGCAAAAAAACTCAATGGAATACAAGCAGAATAAATAAAAAGAAAACCAGACCAAAGCAGATCATAATCAAATTGCTAAAAAACAGAGATAAAAAGAAAATCTGAAAAGCAGCCAGAGATAAAAGTTATATTACATACAGAGTAATAAAGAAAAGCATGACAGCAGACTTCTTATGATAAATGTGCAAACCAAATGAAAATAGAGCAACACCTTAAAATGCTGAAAGAAAGAAACTATTATCGTTGAATTGTATTCCCAGGCAACTTATCTTTCAAAAATTAAGGCAAAATAAAAGATAAATTAGAAATAAACAAAATATTTCACACAAGTAAAAGCTGAAAGGATCTGTTAACAGCAGACCTACACTACAAGAAATATTAAAGAAAACTTTTCACACTCTAATTAAAAATCAGAGATTGTCAGATTAGATTTTTAAAAGCAAGACATACCTATAATTTGCCTACAAGAAACCTTCTTTATGTATAAAGATATAGACAAGTTAAAACTAAGGATGGAAAAAAATACCATGCAAAAATTATTCAAAAGAAATCTGAAGGGGCTGTAATTAATATCAAAGTACACTTCAGAACAAATAATATTATTTGGGATAAAGAGGGACATTTCATAATCATAAAGGGGTCAATTCATCATAAGGGTATAACAATCTTAAATGTGTATGTACCTAATAATACCTAACAAATTCAAAAGAAATGAAACAAAAACTGATAGAACCAAAAGGAGAAATAAACAAATCGACAGCAATTGTTAGAAATTTTTAAATCCCTTTCTCGTATCTGATATACAAATACACAGAAAATAACAAAGGGTATAGAACAGTTGAATAAAACTATCAATTAACTTGACCTAATTGACGGTTATAGAACTCCACCCAGTGATAAGAGAATACAAATTCTTTTCAAATGCACACACAGCATTCTGAAGAAAGGCTATATTCTGGGTTGCAAAGTAAGTCTCAGTAAATTTAAGGGAATTTAAACCATGCAAAGTATGTTCCCTGATCATAACAGTATTAAAATAGAAATAGTACCAGAAAGAAATCTGGTAAATCCCCATTTAGAAAATAAATAGCACATGAGTCCAAACTTAATCACAAGAGTATTAGAAATAGTTTGAGCTAAAGCCAAAATAAAAATACAACATATCAAAATGTATGGGATGCAGCTAAAGCAGTACTTAGAGTGAAATTTGTAACTTTAAATGCTTGTATTTGAAAAGTAAGATCTTGAATAAATGATCTAAGTTTCCACCTTAAGAAACTACAAAAGAAACTGCAAATTAAACACAAGGCCTATATGAAAATTATACCTCAGTAAGTCTGATATAAATTATCTTATTCTTTGTCCCCTTTGGCCTGATAGTTTATCTTAAATTGTTCTTTTCTGCTGCTTTTCTTTTCTTCATAGCTATAGATTTTTGTAACAGCCTTGTTGAGGAAAGCATATAACTATATGCAAGACCATACATAAAGAATTTCTGAATTTTATGGTACAAAGTGTGGCAATGAATGACCATATATTAAGCCCTTACCTAATCTGCCAGCCCTTGAACATATGTTGTTTCATTTAATACCAAGGCTACAGTGGATCCTTAGGGGATTTTGATGGTTTAATTTATGATCACCAGAAGCCGCCATTTAAACATTCGCCTCCTGCAGAATTGTTGGATTTGGTTTATTTTTTCTGTAACGTGTGAATGTTTGTTTTCATCACACAAGAAACCATCATGAAAAAGCCTCTCATAATGCTTGGGTTGTATGAGATCAATTTGCTTTATAGAATTATGGGATCAAGCAGAATCAGCTTGGAAAATAGCATACACATTCAGAGAAGCGGTAAGGTACAGAGCAGGGATGGAATTTATGTCAGTCTTACTCCTGCTAAACTAAACTCAGCCACTGCTTGACGTCACAAGTGGAAAGAGGGGAGACAAATGGTGTGGGGAGCAGAGTCATTGTCCCTGCTGTCAGGGAGTCCTCGTTTCTTCCCATCAGCCCCAAGGCATCTCCCCACCTTGGGCTCATTTATGTTTATCTCCCTGTGGGCCTCCAGTTTCCCTTTCCTTGCTTCTATTTGGGGCACTGCTGCCTGATTTCAGTAGTTACTTCCCAGGGAATGGAGAGGATGCTCACCCCAACGTTAGTAAATGTCACAGATTAATATAGAGGAATTATTTCTCTATTGATGAACTGATTCAGAAGATGTCACCACAGTCAGGGCTCGTTCTCTGCATTAAACCTAGGTTTAAGAATTAATTTTTCAAGGGTCCATTTTGAATTATGGGGCTGTAATTCCATCTTGAGGGCTATTTGTGGGTCACGCTTCACTTCTTATGGTTTATGACTCCAACCCAGGCCCTCGATGGAATTATAACCCAACAGTCACAGAGACTGCTATTTATCATCTGTTTATTTTACAACGGAGCATCTAGTATGTTTTGGTTTTATGCTTGCGCAGAACACAAGAAGGGAGGAGGAGATGCAAGAAGAGGAGGAGGAGAGGAAACAGTTGAACCAAAGCTATAGCCATGTCTACCCAACTCTAAAAACTTGAGATGAAAACTGAAAGTCGGACAACAGTCTGGACATGTTGTCTCCATGTTAACAATCACCTGGAAGTATCTTCTATTTGTTACTGTGGAAATAAAATGTCCAAATGACTGTTTTGTGTCTTTCTCAGCCGAGCATGACTGTAACAGAGGCCAGAGTGTCGAATGAAGGGCGGACATCCTTCTCCTCCTCCCCTGTTTATGTCCACGCTGTGCCCAAAACAAGCTCTCTGGCAGGAGGCTGCAAACAGCTGGGTCAGAGATCAGGCAGGGTCACTGCACACTCTGGCCTTAGGTTTCGCCCACTGGTCCCTGCGGTGTGCTGGGCGGGACGCTCCTTGATCTCTCCATGCCGTCACCGGGCTCTGCGGCACCGTTGGCACTGGGCCTGTGCAAACATTCTAATTTGATGCATAATTAATGTAACAGTGATTCAAGGCATAGAGGCTTCTGGGACTAATTAGTGACCTGAATCTCCATGGTAGGCTACATTCCATTCTTATCAGTGCCGGGAAGAACCGCACTCTTAGAAATAACGTCTCCCCCTTATTACTGTGACACAGCCAAAAGGCAAAGATCATCTTTCCATCCAGAGTGCAAAAATTCCATCAGTGTGTAATCACTTCCCACGGGGACTGAACTTCCCCTGGAAGAGTCTCACTGAATTAGTCCCTTATGAACTTTTGGTTTTCCATATGGGCCCAGGAGATCTTATTGCAGGTGAAGAAATAAAGACAGTCAGCAAGGGCTCACTGACCATCCACAGAATGGACAGCATTGTTCTGGGGTTTGGAGCTGGCCTGAAGGAAAATAAAAGCTCTCTTTCCAAAGACCTTGCAATACAATAATGAAACACATAGTGATGAGAATGACTGACTTGTGAACTCTGGTTCCTGATATGGTCCCCTCTTTGTCTGTGGATGCATGGCTCCAAGTGTCCCAGCCATACACAGAGGACCTGTTCAAAGTCAAAATGAGTTCACCCCAGGAAGAGGGGTGGCATTGTAGTGGCGCTGTTCCCATCTGTCTTCCCCTCTGGCTTCCTGTTGCTCTTCACCCCCATCAAAACCCTTTCTTCCCAGCTCACTTGATCAGGCCTGGCATGATCTAGACCAGAGTCAGAAAACTACGGATGTGGATCATGGGCCAAATCCGGCCCGACCATTCATTTACTTCATGTATGTATGGGCCATGGCTACTTTAATGCTACAACAGCAGAGTTGAATAGTTGCGACAAATCCTAAAATATTTACTATTCATCCTTTATAGAAAAGATTTGCTGACCCCTGGTCTAGACCATCAAAAACCACCCAAAAGGTGGGTGACATCGGCCTCAGTCTTAGTTTTTTAGAATTCCTTTTAGAGGAGTAGGCTATGAACCACGCCATGAGCAATCCCTTTGACAAATCGTAAGATTTCCAGCCTCTGCTCATGATCGTGCAGTGACTAAGTGCCTATCTATTACCTTCCCAAGTAGGCTTCTTCATACTTCTCAAACTTTTCATTATTGAATAAACACTTAGGTGGTACTTACTAAGTGTCACGCACTACTCTAAGCACTATTCTTAAATGAACTCATTTCATCCTTACAACCGCTCCATCAGGTAGGTATTACCCCCATTTCACAGACAGGGAAACTACAGTGCAGAGAGGTTAAGTTGCCCGGGGTTACACAATAGTAAGTGACAGAGCCAGGATTTGGACCCAGGCAGCTTTGCTCTTCAGTCTGTGCCCTTAACTTTGTCAATACAACTTTTCTACATACTATCCCTGGGGAACATAGAGGGATCACCCTGATCAGTTACCTGCAACTGGGAAATTCTCTCAGAGTTTTTAATTTAAAATACATGCGAATATGGCACTGTCTTTATTCCATGTCTTCCAGTACCCTAGCACACTACCCACGCCCCCAGGATATGGGTACTCCCATTTTGATTGGCATAGGTTTAGTTTATTTTTGCATTAGAGAAATCTTTACTACACCTGATTTTGCCACTGTAACACTTGTATATACGATCAAGTCTAATGCTTTGAAAACTTTTAATTTTTTTTTAATTTTATTTTTCCTCTTTCTCTCCAAAGCCCCTCGGTACATAGTTGTATATTTTTAGCTGTGGGTCCTTCTAGTTGTGCCATGTGGGACGCTGCCTCAGCATGACTTGATGAGCGGTGCCATGTCTGTGCCCAGGAGCTGAACTGGTGAAACGCTGGGCTGCCAAATCAGAGCGCACAAACTTAACCACTCGGCCATGGGGTTGGCCCCAAAAAAGTTTTAATTTTTAATCAACAGACACTTTGCAAAACAAAGTTGTATGCAGGATGTATAAGAGATAGAGGTATTCAGCCAAGGAATTTTCTGAGTTTCTTCATTGTTATACTCAGGGTCCTTGAAAAATCCTGTAGTCATATACCCTTCTGGAGCAACCCAGACCAATTCCCACATGACTATCCTTCAAATGTGCTAAGATAATTATTGTATCGTCTCTTACCCGGGAAAAATAAAGCTAGTTGCTATGACCGGTCCTTGTAGGATGAGATTTCACATTTTCCCATGCACCCCAATTAAAATAGGTGCCCAGAACTCAAAACATTTCAGGATTGGGATTGTCCATAGAGACTTCAGTGGGAAACATTCATCTCTCAGATCTGGATACTCTGTGAAAGGGCTTCTGGCAGACTGTATTTTCCAAAGATGGATGCAACAATAACTTTCATCCCACCTGTTCTTCTTAACCTTGCCATCCTCCCATTAAATGATGGAGTCTAATTCTCCTTCCCTTGAATCTGAGTGGGCTTGTGCCTCATTTGTAACCAACAGAACGTCAAGGAAGTGACATTGCATGGCTTCAGAGGCTAAGTCATAGACAATGATGCAGCTTCCACCTCGTGAGTTGGACACTGTGCTAGAGAACTGACCCACCATGCAAGTGATCTGAGTTCCCTGAGTCCACCATGCTGTGAGGAAGCACAAACGAGCCTGTGTGGAGAAACCACACAGAGAGGCCCTGAGGGATATGCAGAGACAGAGATGCCTGGCCAGACTCCAGCTGCTCCAGTCACTGCCCCTCCGCTCTTCTTGTTTCAACTACCATCTGATTGTAACCATATGAAAGACCACAAACCAGAATCACCCAGCCAAGTCCTTGTCAAATTCCTGACCCACAGAAACCATGACAGATAATGAAATCATCATTTTTTTCAGCCACCAAACTTTGAGATGATTTGTTACACAGCAGTAGGTAACCATAACAGGGTCTTTGCATTGCTCCTTAGTCTGAAGGGGACAGGGTCTCATGTCAGCTCCTCAGAGAACTCTGGCACTGTTCATCTCTTTTTATCTGGAGAGTCAGTATCCAATCTCACCTAGTAACCTATAAAGAGAGTTCATAAGGGGTCATAGAAAAATGCTTGACACCAAAGCTTGAGACTGAATCAATTTGATGGCTTATAAAGATATGTATTTTTTAGTATTGTTCAAATATTATCCCAATAATACATTTTCATTAAAGATACATATTGCTATGGATTGAATTGTGTTACCCCGAAATTCTTATGCTGAAGCCCTAACCCCCACTGTGACTATATCTGGAGATGGAGTCTCCAGGAGGTAATTCAGGTTAAATAAGATCATAAGTAAGATCATAATCCAATAGGGCTGTGGTCTTATAAGAAGAGGAAGGGAGAGATCTCTCTCTCTCTCTCTGCCATGTGAGGACACAGTGAGTAGGTGGCCCTCTGCAAGCCAGGAAAGGAGCTCTCACCAGGATCCCACCATGCTACCACCCTAATCTCTGACTTCTCACCCCCAGGATTGTGAGAAAGGAGTGTCTGTTTTTAAGCCACCCAGTCTAAGATATTTTGTTACAGCAGCCTGAGCTAATATACACATATACATATATTGCATAGATATATACATAAACATGTATAACTAAACAATAAAGATAATTTGCATCTTAAGTGAATTAATTTGCAAGCATGCTCACTTTAGTCTCCAAAAATGCTGAAAAACAAAAGATTATACCAACATCTGTCATATGCACTAGGCATGCCAGTGAGGCTTTTCTTGCATATTTTCAGTAATGTTTTGAGGAAAATAATTGCTTTATTGTAAAACCAATCATGGTAAAACTAGCTATGTCATAAATAAAATCAATTGTAAATATAATCCTAGAAGTTTAGATGGGACCTTAAAGTTCATTCAGCTAAACTTTCCGATCAGAGCCTGTTTATAACATTCTCCAAAGTCTACCAGTATGGTAACATCCAGCCTGCATCTTCATGGACTACCTACATTTTCAGTGTTCAAATGTACTACTGTCATCACATTGGTAAGGGTGCAGTGAAACAGGCGCTCTGATACACTTTTTACAGGTTTGTAAACTGATACAGCCTTTTTGGAAGAGTATTTTATTATGTTGCTCAAGGGTATTAAAAAGGTTTATACCCCTCAATCTATGCTTAAGTAATAACCCAACATACAGGAAAGCTTTCTATGCTGTAATATTTATTGTGACAATATTTGTCACAAGGAAAGATTAGAAACACCATAAATGTGCAGTCGTAGAGAAATGGTTAGGTGAATTATGAAGTATTATCCTACAAAGCCTAACTATGTAGATGTATAAAAAGAGACTAGAAGAAAATATATAAATGTTTGTTGAATGAACTGAGTAATAACAATCTCCTGAATATTCTAGTATCTCTGGGTATCATATTTTTACTTGGCAAAAAAATGACAAATTCAGTTTGGAAAATATGGTCACTGGAAAGTCATGTGGTCATGAAGTCATGAAATCTGGAAGCTTCTATTAATAACCCATTGAACTGCTACACAGTTCTAACGATTAAAGAAATCTGCCTTCTTGTAACTTCCATCCATTCTTACCAGGTCTGGCAAGTGAGATGACCAGAGGAAAATCTTTACAAACCATGACACACGTGTAAGATATTATGATCATAACAGTTCTCAAATTTAAAAAAAGGCAGCCATCATGTCCTGATCACTGTCATGGTTAACATCACAGATCCATGAAATTACTTTCGAAAATATTTTCTATTTTGGCACTTTAGGTAAGCTCTTCTCCAAAACTTCCTTCTTCATCTGGAACATGGATTTGTGATTTAGAACTTGAAACACTGTCCAATATTTTTCACTACTTGAGTCTAAAATATCCTTTCTCATAATTGAAGGCAAATGATTGTTTTCTCCCTCTTCTTGCTGAGTGTTTTTCTGGATTTTGTTGTTCACTATTGACTGATATTTTTCCTTGAGTTACGACAGGTGAAAGCAAAATGCGTATATTGCCGAGTGAAGGGTGGTCAGGATCAGCTGGGGAGGGAAGTAGGAAAGCTTTGTTCCTTGGGATGACAACGATGTCATGGGACTATTATCTGAATGATTCGCATATATTTTGTATGGGAGCTGGAGTAGAAGGGAATCCCAAGGGATGGGATACGAGGCTGCTGCTTCTTCCTGGGGACTGTGGACTCGGTCTGTGTTTGATTTCTGTGGGGTTTTTTTGGCATGACTCAATGAGGTGTACACTTTGGGTACTGAAGCTTTCAGGTTTTTATGCAGCATCTGCTTTTAAAGTTACATATTAGCAAATTTCTGATTATTCATCCTGGTAAATGTAAAATGGAACCAATATAAAGACACCCATTTAGGGTGTAATGATCATTTAATGAAGTATAATGAAGGAGTCCTGGTTTAGTGACAGTTCATGTCAGGAAAACCTGAAAGCTTTAGTTGGCCAAGATTTGAGGGAAATTTCTATGGCAAATGTACTCTTCTATAGCTTGATCATGGCTGGATTACACAGGTGTATGAATTTGTCAAAACTCAGTGAACATACAGTTAAGACTAAAAGTTTATTTTACATCAAAAGAAATACTGAAAACAAATATTAAACTCTGGTTAATATGCATGCTGCAGTATTTAGAGGGAATTATATTTATATCTGAAATTTACAAAAAATAAGATTTATTGACACAGGGCTGGATACACATGTGATAAACAAGTATACTGAAACGTTAGTGGTAGAGTGTAGATGATGGTTCCATGCAGTGGTGTGCCTGAGCTGAGTTTGTTCACATCTTCCCCAAATCACACTGGTATCTTGAAATTGGCCATGGTGGGAATATCTACACCACAGAAATCAGCAAACCACACATGTCAGAGCTTTTTTTATTTTTTGTCTGGAAAGCCAGCTTACCAACATGCCACCGGGTACATGGGTTCTTCATTATAAACTTCTTTCAATTTTGCTGTTCGTTTGAAAATTTTCATAATAAAATATTGGCAAAGCAATATGACTCAGGGTGCTTTCATTGATGAAAAAAAATAGATTAATAGTCAGTTTTTAGACTTTTGCTTCCAAGTAGGATTCAGTAGGTAGGGGCAAGGCGTTCCTCCCACTGCAACTGCTAGGGAAAATAAAAACATATCACAAAGTCATATTTTTAAAAACTTGCGGTGAACCACAGAGGCAAAGGAGACTAGAAGAGTGAGAACTCCAGAGGGGAAGAACACGTGCAAAGTGAACTGAGGTTGTAGGCAGCATCCTTCCTGGGGGCATTTGCTGAGGCCCACCTGAGGATTACCTTTACCATACACAGAGGGGAAGAGAAATCAAGGGAGCTTGTCAGAGCCCTGCAGCCTGGGATAACAGAAGGGAGTCTAGAAGAGTCCCAGACACATGGCTGACTTTCCCCACAGGACAGTTATTGCATGTGGGGTGGCACAGGAGACGGAGGGGCTGAGCCAGCAAGGAAGAATAAAACAGCCCATCGCCTCAAAGTTCCTGGGAGATAGTCACACGAGTGGGAGCCGCTTACAACCATACCCAATGGGGCCCCCATCAGCATGTTTGGCAGATTTTGAATCTGTGTGATATGGAGGCTAAAGAGCTAAACTTTCAGGACAGAGGCGACAGAGACACAGCAATATCTCAATCCAAAGCCTAGGGGAACCTCGCCAAGAAAGGGGCAAGGCCAGGAAGGTAGAGTCTACCCTCCCTCAGCCTCACATTTCACAGGAGACAAACTCCCACTGGAGGAAAGCAGCCTACAACAGACACAGGTCTCAGCCCTGAGCCATGTGAACCAGGGGGAACTGAGGCTACCTGCAACCCAGCCGTGACCCAGCTTTCTTTCTCATGGCGTCGAGGTGATCAGCCCCTTACACTGTCTGCCCAGCCGAGGAAAGGGCAAAACCTTTCTGGGGGAAAATAACATTAACTTCAGTCTCTATTGTTCTTTTATATGTAACATCTGGCAAACAACCATAAGTCAGGAGGCATGAAAGGAGGTAGGAAAATGTGGCCAATAATCAAGAGAAAAAATAGACGATAAAGGAGATCCACAAATATTCACAGGTTAGAGTTAGCAGAGAAGGACCTTGAAAATAACTACTATAAACATTTACAAATAAATAGAGGAAATGATGGACAAAAAAGACTGATGAAAAGATGAAGAATTTCAACAGAGAACTGGAATCTATATATAAAAAAAAAGAAGCAAGTGGACATTCTAGAACTGCAATGTCTGAAAGTAAAAACTCATTGGATGCATTTAACAGCAGACAGGACGCAGAGGAAGTCTAGCTGGTGAACCAGAAGACGTGTGAATAGAAAGAACCATATTGAACAACAGATAGAAGAAAGAATGGACAAAGCATAAGAGACATGTAGAATGTAGACAAAGCATCTAACATTCGTGTAATTGGTATCCCAGAAAGCAAGAAAGTGAAGAATGAGAAAGAAGAAATACATATTGTCAAAGTCCTTACCAATACCAGCAGAAGATATATTACACTTGGGTGTTCACACCCTCGTCATTACATTTACTGATTACGTGCAACATTGGGCAAATTCTATACCTCCTCTGATCTTCCTTTTTCTTTGCCTGTAAAATTGAACCAATAATATTAATTCCTCAGAACTTTCATAGTATCATCCATATATGATGAAAGTACATAAGGTAAGGTGAAAATTTTAAAAATTAGTGTCATTGTCCTCATCATTATCATTTCTTTGCTCCGTTATTCTAGTGGGTCAGTATGTAATCTCTCGCCCTACCACACACCAGGATAAAATTGGCAATTGGCTAAAATGAAATTGGATTTCACTTAGGTTGTATCTCCTCTTCATTCTAAGATAATTGTATTTTTATTTCATATATCCTATTTTTCCAATTCGTGTAACAAGCGGTTTCTATTCCAGAGATCACTGAAATAGTCAAGTAAAAGGCACTGCAAAGGATTTCCCTTCTGAGACTATTTCCTGGGACTTGAAGTTCCTGGGTGGAGGGAGGACATAAGAGGCAGAATGGGAACTATAACCCTGAGTTGAGTGAGGGAGGGCTGACTTCAGTTAAGTTCTATGATCATTCAGCCTCCAGTCACATTAGAGCTGAGTGAAAGCCCAGCACCATGTCAGGAAGGGTAGACTCTTGAGACTCACCCCATGCCATGTGCCTGTGAGAATGTATGCATTTCTAGGCGGGAACATGTATTTTTAAAAGCTCTAATGGAGCGCAAGCCTGGGAAACACGATTTCAGATGGAAGATTTGTCACCATAGGAACCAAAGCTTCCAGTTTGCTGACTCAGAGCTAGCCAATAGAATTCCAAACCACAGACTCCAAGTCAGTTATGCTCTTTTCTCATTCTTGCTGTTGTTTTCACAAAGACACAAAGAAAAGAACGAAAGATGGTGATTGAGCAGGTAGGAATATAAGTATAGGGAAAAGAAAAGAGTGTAGAAGAAAATGAAAGTAGCGTGTCGTAGTCGGCTCCAGCGGCCAGAGTAGGGGCTTAAACCTCAGACATTTATTTCTCACAGCTCTGGAGGCTGGAAGTCACAGACAGAGGTGCCCACAGGGTTGATTTCTCCTGAGACCTCCCACCTTGGTGGGTAGACGGCCATCTTCTCCCTGTGTCCTCACATGGCCTGGCCCCTCTGCAGCCATCCCTGGGGTCTCTTCTCTTCTAATAAGGACCAGTCCCGTTGGATTAGGGCCCCACCCTTATGATCTCATTTAACTTTAACTATCTCTTTAAAGACCCTATCTCTAAAAACAGTCACATTTTGGGTTAGGGCTTCAACATATGGATTTTTAAGGGACACAATTCAGTCCATAACAAGCAGAGAAAAAAGGGTCAAATGTTAGTTAATGGCCTCACAACTAAAAGTGCTTTTCCGTGTCCATGCCAGTAGCTCACTGGCCAACCCAGCATTTCAGAAAGCTACAGACCTTTGTTTCCTTTCTTTACTGAGGGTTGGGGGTGGGCAGGGGACAGTCTCTGCTTGCTTCATTGGCTTATGGATGTGAGCTTGGGGTCCTGAGCCTTTCCCGTCATCACCTTTCTGATGATCTGCCCTCTGTTCTGTCCTCCCCAGATATCCTATTGTTTGAGAAATTGATACTTCTAGCCATTCCAGGTTTGTCTCCAAAATTAAGCTACCCAACTCTGGGAGACCCAATTGCAGGGGAGGAGCCCCAGGGCACTGGGACAAGTGTCTGCAGCACTGGGATGCTGTATGTCTCTGGCCAGGTTCTCTATCCAAGACAAACCTCACCCTTTTCTGCCAATGTCTATGAAATAGTACATGGACCGAGTCCATTTGGAAAATGCTCATTATATGGGAGGCTGTGGACGCTGGGACAAAAACATCTCAGACGCTGTTCTCAGGGAGCTCACAGTCAAGTGAGGAAGACAAATAATTAACAAGGCCGAAGCAAACACATCTCAGTAGTCCAGGGGGCATCACTAGTGAGAACTCAAAGGTGAGCGCGACCCATGCTGACGGGGGATCAGGGAACAGGTCACGGGGGAGGAGGTTTGGGCAGGATGTGGAATAATGAACAGGAATTGGACAGGTGGGAAAGCACGGAATGTGGGAAGTAGGGGATGGAGTGTGAGGGAGACAAGTCTCTCCACTCAGATGAAAAGGCGTGAGCAAAGTCCTGGAGGCACAAAGGTAATTGTAATTTTCAAAGATAAATGAGAAATCTGACACCACCAACCAGTGGTTCTCTAGCTTGCTTAAGGTTCACTGGGAAGGCTGGTTAAAACACATATTCTTGTCCATCCCCGCTGAGAAGTCTCTGATTCACTAGGTCTGGGGTGGGGCCCAAGAATTTACATTTCAAACAAGCTCCCATGTGATGCTGATACTGTTGATCCAGAGGCCACACTTTGAGAACAACTGGACTAAAAATAATGAAGGATGTAGTGGTAGATAAAGCTAGAGTGTGGGTTTTATTCTTTCTTCCTTTCTTTCTTTCTTTCTTTTTTTGGTGAGGAAGATTGGCCCTCAGCTAACATCTGTTGCCAATCTTCCTCTTTTTTTTCTCCCCAAAGTCCCAGTACGTAGTTGTATATCCTAGATGTAAGTCCTTCTAGTTCTTCTATGTGGGATGTGGCCACAGCATGGCTTAATGAGCAGTATGTAGGTCTGCAGCCAGGATCTGAACCAGTGAACCCCAGGCTGCTGAAGTGAAGGCACGAACTTAACCACTCAGCCACTGGGCTGACCCCCTGGGCTTTATTCTTTAAACAATGGAGGGTCATTATGGCACTTAGCCATTTGACCATTGAATTATAAGGTTGAGGGAAAGCTGACAGCTGCTTGGGGAGGGGAAAGTTCTGAGGCTGTTCTAATTATCCGACTGAGAAATAATGAGGGCCTACCCTAGAATTTTCTCATCAGAATAGTTACGAAATTAAAGATGCAAGCGACATTCCAGAAGCAGAATTCATTTCTCTTGGTGTCAAGTTGAACATGGAAAGAGAAGAGAATGATAAGGTGAACATCACTCTACAGTTTCTTTTTAGGAGGCTGGACATATTTTGAAACATTCCAGAGAAAAAGCACAGGAAGAGAAGCAGGGGAAAAAAATAGCTCTGGCCCTTGAGATGGGTTCCAGGTGCCCAGGAAGCAGGCACATAGAAATGAGCAATGGGTCCTTGGAAATTCTGGGCCAGAGCCCCACAGAGAGGGGAGGCTGAAGATAAAATATAGAATGAAAAGAAAATGCAGCTACACACAGAACCTGCAGAGTGTCCACTTGGAGGCAAGAAGAGGAAGGGGTACGGTTGACGTGGACTGAGGGGAGCCAGGAGTGAGAGCTTCTTTCCCAGAAGAGACTTGAGAAGAGGAAGACAGTGGGCAGAGAGCTTTAGAGGGGCACGGCAAGCAGTGTGGTGAGTGGTGATTTGGGTACTCCTGTTTATTTATTCTTTCAAAATTATTTGTTGAGTGCCAAAAATATGCCATACCTTGTGCTGAAGGCTGAGGGCACAGTGGTGAGCAAAACAGAGCAGTCCCTGCCGCCACAGAGCTGGCAGGGTGGTGTGGAGCAAGGGGTCCTACACGTACGTGACAGCATCCTGGAGTCTAGCATTACCATTGCGAAGGAAAAGATCAGGGCACCACGGGAGGAGTGACCGGGGAGAAGGTCACTCTGGGGAAATGACACTTAAGCTTAGGCTAGACAGATAAGCCGGGCAAAGAGGAGCCAAGAAAGTAACACGTGTGAAGGCCCGGGCTGGGGAATACGCATGTGTCCAAAGGAACTGAGGGGAGACCAGGTGAGGGGGACGTGGAGAGCGAGGTGAGGCTGGCACGGTAGGCAGGGACCACCACACGCAGGGCTTCAGCTCAAAACCTCGTTAAAACTCCTCTACTGCAGAAATGTCTTCGGAGGCGGTTCGTGAGCTGCTGGAGGCCATCAGCCTTGCGGCTTTACACTAACACCAGCTTGTTTTTAAACAAAACTGAAAATTGGAAATTGATAATTCACCTCCTTCACCAAATTTGGCTCTGAATTGCCTTTGGATTTCTATAGAATTCAAAACTAGCCTCAGAGGCCCAAGGCTTGCCGTGACTGAGGATATATATAAAAATATATTTATGTGCCTGAGGCTCAGAAAGCAATTTCCAAAGAGAATTTCTAAGGCTGTTTTGAGCATCATGCAGCCTCTTGAGAGGATGGAGTTTTTCCAAACACGTCCTGGAGCTCTCTACATCGTAACGAGAGCTCACAGCAGTCATTTAGCTTTCTGTCCTCGCCCTGCATGCCTAGCACTTCTGGGTCTGAGGGCACAGAAAGCAGTGCAAGGCCTGAGCTTTGGCTCTCTTTAAGCTCATGGTCTCATTGAAAATCCATCTTGCCAGAGGGAAGAACTTGGCAGTCCTCCATCCTATTATGAATATTTTTCCACAACTAGGCTCACATCTTATCTAGAGGGGTGAGTATAGCATAGTAATAAGGCACTGGAGAGCCCAACAGACCAGGGCTTGAGTTCCACCTCTGCCCCTTGCCAGCTGTGTGACTGTGGGCAAATTGCTTAAGCTCTCTGAGGCCCAGCGTTCTCTCCTGTGATGATGATAACATCACTTCACCAGGTAGCAGTGAAGACTAAAGGAGCTATGTATATGAAGCACCTAGTGCTTTACCTGGAACGAGGGTAGAGCCATCACTGCTATCCTGATGGAGCAATGTGAGGCAAAGGCAAACGCACTAGATGGGACACAGACGCTGGCCATGGGGTTAGGTCTGCGTCCGCCCTGCCCCCAGCTGGAGGAAGAGTGTGGAGCCCGCAGCTTCCAAGCCCACCCCCTGCCAGACGTGGATGGCTGCCGTTCCCCACCATCAGCCCCGTCCCAGACACTGCTTTTCTACGCTCTTTTTCAAGGCGATTACACAGCCACAGGCTGCCCACGGCCATTCGGTTGCTAGCGTAGAATTCTGCTCTCGCTCCTTTCCTGACAAGCTGCAGATTTTTACTGCCTCACCTCCACCTGGCTGTCCCCTCGGACCTTTTCACACCGCAGTAGTGTCAGGATTTAAGACCAGCTTCTGGGGCTTCAAGAGCCACCTTTGTTTTCCTTCCATCCCACCTGGTGGCTTTGCGAGGCCTGAGTGGGTAAGGTTTCAGGAAACCCCTAAGGAGGTAAACTCCAGGTTCCCGTCCATACATTCAAAGGGGTAAAAGAAAGGGCCAAGCTGGTTGGGTCCCCACGGCCCAGTCAGGGGTGGAGAGGAGCTGTGCTCTACTGTGCAAGCGTTTCCGTGCAGAATGAGTCACCAGCTCATATGCTGGCACCCCTGGACCCTGGAACAACCTGGCAAATGGAAAACTAAAGCGATTGTTCATGATGTATGTTCGTATCCCCAGCGCCATGTTTTCAGTATCACCTCCCTCCACACACCTCCTTCAGGCACAGTGAACAGACGCGCACCGTCCCCACCCACCGCTTGCCCAGGACTCTGACCACAGGGCAGGATGCCACCCCTAGGGCCACCAGGCCTCTGAGCTACCCTGGGTCCTGGGAAAGTGGTGCCTGGGTGAGGGCTGGAAATTATACAGTTTCAGAGGAAGAGGTGGCACAAAGGCCATTTTCAAAGAGGTAACAGCATGACTGTCATGCAAATATAAAATGAATACACATCACAGAGTTTATCCATTAATTAATGAGGGAAACAGACATTAAAACTGCTTCAAATGACAATTTGAAAAGTTTGACTTTTATAGGTAATTTAATAAAGAAAAGTTAGGATAAGGTCACTACATTAAACCTAAACTGATGAATGTCTCACAGAGTCAGAAGCCATAACCTTTGTGTTGATTTCCCCCCCACAGGACAGAAATTACTTGCATCTCCACCAAACAAAAATCTATCAGCCAACCCCGCCCCAACAGAGCTGCAACTTAGCCCCATCAATGGAGAGCCAGTCTAAGGAGCACGCTGAGCGCCTCACTGAAGAGCACCCAGGCCTCAGGGTGCTTGCCATTGCCAAGTTCTGAGCAATTCTTCTCCAGCACGCTCTACCCTGGCCTGGGGCAAGTCCTCTCTTGTCCCTCTGCCTAGCCAGGTCCCTGCTCTATCCAGCCTGTTTGAGACCCTCATTAGCCCTTCTCTCTTTTAGAAACCTTCCATCCAAACTGGATGAACAGCTATTTCAGCAACTCCCTATGGCTTCGTCTCTTCGTTCACGGGATGCCATGTGGCAGGAACGTGGAGACGCTGAGCATCAGCCATGGATCACGATGCTCTCTGAATGGGAAGGTGGCCGAGGGGCTCCAACAGCTCGTCACCATGAGCCATTCCATTATAGGCACTGTGTTGAAGCCCCAGCCACCGAGACCTGAGAGGTCCTATTTTACTCTGGGTCATGGGCAGAGAGGAGAAACAGCTGGAAAGATAAAGCCAGAACTAGGAAAATGGCCATAGAAGACCACGGTGAAACTCATCAAATAGAACACTTAAAATATGTGTATTTCATGTTATGCTAATTATTCTGGATTAACCTGAATTTTAAAAATTAAATTTGAAAAAGGAAACAAAGACATTGATCACCATTCCTCTATTCACGAGCCTACCCTGTACACAGTGGTGCATACTTCAGACATGGTGCCTGCCCTTCTGAAGTTTATGGGAAAGTGACTTGGGAAAACACTAACCTTCCGTTACATATTTCATGCTTTTCAAAGGGTTTTCATTCAAGAAGCCCTTGAACCTCAAATGCTTTCAGCTGTTCCTCCAAAACACATCCTGTCTGTAGCCAACTCCCCACCTCCGCTCCTGCCTCCGCGGCCCACGCCCCCCTCCTCTCTTACCTGAAAGACTGCAATAGCCTTGTAGTGGGTGTTCCTGCTTTGTTCTCACCTCACCACATCCACTCTCCTCAACGCAACCGGAGGAGCTTTAAAAATGTTAATGAGATCAAGTTTCTCCATAGCTTAAAACCCCATCCACCACCTGCAAGGCCGTCTGTGATCCAGTCCCTCCCTACTTCTCCACCCTGACCTCCTCTCTGTTCCTGGAACAGCACCAAATTCACTTCTGGCTCAGGGCCTTTGCACATGCTGTTCCCTGCCCTCCTTCTCTCAACAGGCTTCTTGTATCATTCAAATCTCAAGTCAAATGTAACCCTTTCAGAGAAGGCTTTCTTCACCCCCACTCCTAGCCACTCTGTCATATCACCCTTGCACTCACCACAGTAATTGCCTTGTTCTTTATCAATTTCCTGCCTCTCTACACTTGATTGAAAACTCCTTGAGAAGGGGTCACGTCTCCCTCATTTACTGCTGACTCCCCAGCACCTAAAGTAATGCTTGGCCCACAGGATGTACTACATGCCTGATGGTGCGGTTTCCTATGAATATTGTGGAAAGAGAAAATGAAGGAGTGAGTGAATTATTCTTTATCAAAAACCAAGCACCAAAATTTTCTCTCAAAGCAGAAAGTGGACAGTTAAAACGCAGAAACAGAATTTAATGAGTTTGTAATGAGACAGTGAGCTCCGTGAGAGTAGCTCCCACCTCTCCTGTTAATGATATATACCAAGGCCCAGAGTAAAACTTGGTACAGAACTGACACCATGTAGGGAACAAACCAGACCACGGACCAGGCCACGTTAGGGGTTGGTGTGTTTCTGGGTGGAAGAGCCTGCTCAGCCAGGGCCGGCAGGGCAAGCTGTCCTCTCTGAGCTGACAGGGAAGCCTGGGGATGCTAGGGAATTTGAGAGTCCCCGCCTGGCATGCACTCCCCTTGAAAGGATTGTCAGGAAACTGGAGGCCTTGCTGAATTTGGAGAGGATGATTTAGTTCCTACTTGATTGCTCTCCTCCTAAGTCCCTCTCTCCATGAAGCTCCTTGAATATAAATTCAGGAATTTATCATCATAGCATTATTGTCTGCTTCTAACCTGTAACTCCTCATTTATAAAAATGGGGGCTCTGGACTAGATCTCTCAATTCCCTTCAGAGCCAACATTTGATGGTTTTAAGTGAAAATGTGTTCCACCTGGAACCAAGGGGCGTTCAGCTCAAGCCTCTAAAAAACATAGTTCAAGCTTAACTGGAAGGACCTGGAGAGCTGGTTACAGCCGCTGCCTCACAGCAGGTCCCAGGTAACAAGGGCCCTCTCACCTGACCCGAGCGTGGTAGGAGACAGCACGGGATGATTCTGAAGCCCATATCCTGTCCCCTCCAGGGCTTGGCATTCTGTTTCCTGGAACTTCTCCGTTCTAAGCGGAGATACTATTAAAGAATGTTTTAAATTGAGGAATGAGAAATATTCTCCACGTGAGTTTTTAAAGTCCACGTGTGAGACTGGTGGTTCTTAAGCTCAAAGTCACCTGCAGTGCTTGTTAAAATTGCAGTCTGCGGCTCAATTCCAGCGCTCTGACTCAGTGGATTTGCATTTCCAGAGCTTCTAGGTGATTCTGGAGCAAATTTGTGGTGGAAAACTACCTGGTGCTACCTGGTATGTAGGAGGCTGCACTTCGCAGGGACCTGGCCTTAAACAGGCTCGGAGCCCCGCCCTCGCCGGCTTCCTATGGCCTGTGAGGTCCGGGGATCCGAGCAGCCTCTTCACTGACCAGCTTCAGGCCACTGGGTTCCACAATTGCATCAGTGATCCGAACGGCCTGTCTCCTCAGTGCCAAACAGCTGGACACTTAGAGAGGGGAGGCCATTCATGTCCAGACACACAGGGTAAGTAAACCCAACCTCTGGTACGAGCGAGTTCTTTGTCTTTAGATCAGTGAACACATGAGTGGATTATGGTAAAGCTATCAACATTCTAGAAAGTGAAGTGTGATTTTTTTTGGCTGTCTCTTGTTTTCCTGTTGAGTTGGTTGAAGGCACTTAAATAGCAAGCTTGATCCTGAATGAAAGGGTATTTTCTTCGAGTCTTCTGAAAAACGCTCTAGTGCTCTACTCGCACTTTCTGGAGGTGATGGCAGGAATGTCAAAAGCTCTTTCACCAAGTCTCTTATCCATCACCACACACAAACCTACAAAACTAAAATTCATGAGGCATTTGCCCCCGAAGTTGGAGAATCTGACAAATGTATAGCCATTAGACTCACACTTCCCAGTGGCAGCCACCCAGTCTTTCTCGGTGTCCAGATACCCAACAAAAGCAGTAATACTGAAAACCCCTACTCCAAGGGTAGGAACCTGGGGGCGGGAGCAGGCTAGAACTCAGACATGGTTATTCACCGTGGGGCAGAGAAACCGGTCCACCCCCAGAAGATGTCCCTCCCCGACCTCAACCCCTGAAAACTCTCCACACATCCAGACCCAGCCCCTCCCCAGGGCCCACCCACCTTACAGGATCTGTCTAAGGCAGATGAGAGAAGTCAGCTCTCATGAAATTTCCGTGAAGTTGTGGGTCCACAGAAGAGCCTATGAAGAAAAGAATCAAAGGCTCAGAATTTATCTTCATTCTGTGCCTTCACCCACTCTCTGCTGCTGCGGTTCCACCTCCAGCCCATGAAAAATAAGGTGGGAGCATGAGAGAAAGAGAGGAAAAGAGCAAGCAAGAAGCTCCCTTCCTACCATGGCCCTTCGCACACAGGCACCACGAGTCCTTCTGGGCAACAGCCAGTAGCATAGTCTAGCACTTCCATTAACTCAAGGAGAACAGTTCTTGGACACTAGGCCCAGGCATCTCTGGAGACTCAAGAAAGCAAGAGTCAATGAAGGAGCAGTGATGCTCAGACATCGCCCAGACAACCACGCCAGGGCAGGAGGAGCACCGACCCAAACTGCACGGCCAAGGTCCTGAGCATTTCATACTTTGGGGAGAGAGCAAGGAAGACACGCTACTGAAATGCCCAGTGGTCAGTGATGGACAAGTGAGACTTTCTAGAGCCAGCAGGTTCTGGCCCCAGAGGTATTGCTGAGAGCTCTAAGGGCATCTGCTCTGTTGGATGACAGAGAAGAGGCTCCCAAGGTTATTTCATTTAAGCGTAGAAGCTTATTGGCAAGGTAATCCTTAACTTTATTGCTGAGTTCCAGAAGGCCTTACCACACATCAGTGAGCCAAAATAACTACAATTCTAGAGTCAGAGGGACCCTACAGGTGTGGGGACCCAAAGGCATGCACCGCAGGGAGGAGATAACACAGACGAGAGGACTGGGCTGGTGGTGAACTGAAGGTGTAGACCCCACAGAAAGTGGCCAACCGCTGCTCAGCGCTGCTGCCAGCTGACTGTTACCACACAGGAAATTGGTGCCAGCTTTGTCAGAGCTAATGATTTTTCAACATAAGCCCCAAATTCCAATTTTTATGTGAAATTTCCCAATTTTAAGATGTTGGCAACTAAGTCAATGTTATTTAAAATACTGCATGGGCCAAACAAAACCCATCTGGATCTGGGGGAAGAACAGATTCAGCCTGTGGGCTTCCAGCTCATAACTTCTAATGTGTATCAATTATTTCATAATCGATAATGGTAATAGTGAACATAAATTGGGTGCTGCACTCACATTATTACATTTAGTCCTCACCACCGAGGAAATTAAGTTTATAGAGAACGAGTAGCTTTTCCAAGGGTCCCTATGAGTGGGAGAGGATTCAAATCCAGCTCTGTCTGATGTCATGTGCTGAACACTCACCATTTAGTGATATTGTAATTCCAGAAACAGACTACAGTTTCCCTTAAACTCATTCTCTCCAAGGGGTGGCACACTGAAGCTGACAACTGGAGTCTGAATCGTTGTTTGTGGGACAACAGGACCAGGAAAGACAGGCTTACAAAAGAGAAGCTACAACCCTGCCAGCAAACAATGGCAGGAAAGTTGTATTGAGAATGTTCTTCTCTTCTGCATAGTGCAAAATCCCTTCCCGGCCCCACTAGATGAGTGCTCTAGGCCTTGCTACTCAAAGGGTAGCCAATGGATCCACAGCATTGGTATCACCTAGGAGCTTGTTAGAAAGGCAGCACCCCAGCCACACGGCACCTGCATTTACTGAATGGGCCTCTTAACTAGATGCCCAGCTGATTCTTGTGCACATTGAAGCTTGAGAAGCCTGTGACTTGCTCTTCTCACATTTGTCCTCCAGGCCCTACCATGTCCCTCATCAGGCCACCAACTCCCTAAAGACAGAGGCTTCATCTTCCATTTCTTTTTCATCTTCCTGGGCAAGGCGTACAGTCAATTGGGCCCCATCAACCCAGCTGCAGATAAGGTGGGTGGAGTTCTCCGAGCAGACGACAGAAGAGGGGATCCATCCCTAAAACCCTAACTGTGCAAACTAGCTCAGGCTGCCAGTCTGGGGGCAGGCCCTTGAGAATATGAGGAAAATCAGTGCAACCCTGCAAGCTCCCCAGATCTCAGCCTGGTGCCATAGGGATTTAAGTAGCGCCTGCATCAAAAAAGCATGTATCTTCTATAGGCAGAAAAAGATGGTGTAGTCTCACTGATTTGAAAAATTGTCTGCCAGCCCATAAGAGAAAACCAAGATTCCTGGCTGGATAAGGGCCTCTGTGCTCCTGTACAGCCATTCTTGGCAGAAACCCTCACAAAAGGCTGTGGGCATAGACATGAACCCCGAACTCGGGTGCTAGTGTCCATCTGCCCCTTCTGACTACAGCTGGACCATCATGCAGCAGGATGCCTGGACCTCTGATCTCATGCTCTTACTGCAGACCCTCTTTGCTCCATGGCACACGAGCCCTTTCCAGAAAATGGGGCAAACTCCCATCCTGGCTCTTCTGCCATTTCTGCTAAATGTTTGGCCATCCCCATGCACTGGGATACCCTGGGAGGAGGAACATCATGGGCGCACAGAGGACAGACAGGCCAGTAGATTCACATGCCCTCTCATGCCACACGCCTCTCGCCGTTTGCTCAAGACACAAGGCCTCCCAGTGATCATGCCTTGCAGGAAAATTCTCACTGTCCCTAAGGCAACCCAAATTCTTTAAGCACATATGTCACCTCCAACTCCTTCCACAGACCTCACCTGCCTCAGAGACCATAATCACTCAAGGAAAAATAAAGTAAAAGTTCCCAACACCCTCCCCGTCCTCCCCACGGACCCACTTTGTGCACACGTGCAGCTGGAAAGCTGCTCCTGGCTCTAAAGCACCAAGGCTTTCCATTCTAGTTAAACTGTGATGTTGCCATGGAAACAACCAGTGAGGTGTTTCTCTGGCCACATCCCAGGATGAGGACCCGAGGCCCACGTTGCAGACACCCTCATGGGCTAGCATCCCGGGAGGCTTGTGCCATCCTTACCAACCCAAGGCAGCCCCCATGCCTCGGTGAGGCCATTCATAGCCCGCGTGTGTGTGTGTGCATCAGCCCACACGTTTGTTTTCTTTTCTCCTCAGCCCAGCCCCTCCCGGCACACAAAGGCACATTCTTGAAAAAAAAAAAAAAAAGAAAAAGAAAAAATGTATTTTTTTTTCTGCATTCCAGCTGCCTGAGCTAAGCGGAGGAATGAATGGTTTGGGAAAAATCTCACACAGGAATAAATTTACAAGGGACAGCTGAGCGGATAAATTCAGTCCCCAAAGAGGGGCATTACGAGGCCTTTTGGCAGGAGCCTTGCCCCTTGTGCAAAGCTGTCTAAAAAGAAAAACAGAGCAAGAGAGGGGAGCTTTCAAACCCACCTTAAAATAAACCTTTCAGAAATCCTTTTAACTCCCTCTAGCTGTTAGTATTTAAAGACAGGACGAGGCCCATTAACAAAGGCATGGCAGTTCTTTCCAGGTGGACTGCATGTGCCCCTGACCTTGTCTGGGAGGCTGCTCTTGCTCCTGCCTTGCTCAGGTGCATGGTTCAAGGTTACCCAAGTTTCTGGCTTGACCTGTTGTCCACTTACTCAATGAGAAAAATGGAGTCTGACCCAGCGAGACTCCGGCAAATCGCTAGTAATGTCTCCTTAGGGTCCCCTTCAGCTGAATAGTGGACCAAATAGGATAGAAGCAGCCTGGGAACAGGACCTAGACTCGTCTCCCGAGATGAGGGACATGCTGCAGAGAGAAGATGGCGATGGCAACTTGAGGAGGAAGGCTGCCACCAGTGCTAGAGGATGCTGGCTCCACACTGGCAGTGTTTGTCCCTTTGAGTCCCCATGGTTGTTTTCTACAAAGGTTAAGATGGGCCAGAATCACTTTGGGACCCTCTGCCCCGGAGGGGTGTTCAGCACTTGCCTCTCCCACTTCTCTCCTGCTTCCTTTGACTCACCACAGTTTGCAGCTGCTGCTAGAATTAGGAAAGTCCCTTTGGTTGCTTTGAGGCCCGAAAACTCAGTTAACCCATGTCCTCTCCCTTTCCTTTAGAAACCAAATCCTAGAACTTTTACAGCTGGCAATGACCTTCTTGTTTCTCACCGCAGCTTTTCCCAGGCTCTTTCACCCCCAGGAGAGCCTGAGACTCTAAGCCCAGCCGGCCAGGCTCCTCTGGGAAAGCTGAGCTGTTGACCCTCACCAAACATGTCCATGTTGCGTGCCTTGAGCTATACTGAGCTCAAGTTACATTGCTCCTTCTCCACTGATATTCTTACTTCTGAAGTCACCATTGGTCAGCAAGTATTAAGCATTTATGGTCCTGTCCTGCCCTGTACACTTGGAGACATAGAAAGATATACAGATATACGTGCAATGCTCCACCCCTGCCCCAGCAAGCTCTAAGTTCTGGTGATTAGACAACGATTACAGTCACTGAGTACTTGCTGTGTTCCAGGCCCTAAGCTTTTCACTAAGTATTTTATCATGATAAGTACTTTGTTTGCATTTAATATAGTTGATAAGTGCTCAGTGGAATCTGACAGACTAGAGGCAAGTTCTGGGTCCACCACTTATCAGCTATGCATCCTCGGGCATTAATCTCTCAGAGCCTCATTTTCCTCATTGATAAAACAGATAATAATATCTACTTTGCAAGAATGATGTGAGAATTCAATGGAACAGTGTTTGCAAAGCTCTTAACTCAATGATGAGCACATAATGCTCAAAATGGCATTGATCAAACAGTGATAAAATGGCCTTATTGACGTTCTAGGTTGGTGAACACATGCAGGTCCCGGGAGGATGGCATGCCCAGAGAGCATCAGAGCACGGTGCCCTCCCCACACATATGTTACCCTGTGCATCTCTTCCATCTGGCTGTTGCTGAGTCACAGAAAAAACCTCCTTTTCCTCGATGGAGGAAAACAGCTACCCTTCATGTGGAAACCCTGCAAAGTTCTCAGCCAAAGCAGCAACGATCTGTGTTCATTGCTTCATCCCTGCATGTGAGACATGAGGCAGAATATGTCCTCCTACAGGAGAGAAAGGACGGTGGGGGCTGTAGGCGGTCCTGCACCTCTACAAAGGAAGCATGCTGGGCCGGTATGTTGCTCTTGCCTATGTCCTTCGAATCACATGTAAATTGGAACTGGGCAAGATCTGTAATCCGTGTTAAATCTGATTTAACTATAAAATATTTTGTGTTATCTTAATAGGGAAAGAAACAAAAGAATATTTTCTTTTTAATATATGGGTATCTGTATAAAAACACACTTATATACATATGTGTATATATGTATAAACACTCTTATAAACACACTTATATGCACACGTATTCACAAGAGTCATTTGGAAGAAGAGTCCAGACACTAATGAAAATGGTTCCCTAAAGAAAATAGGTTGGCGAAGTTGTGGATGAGAGTGAGATCTTCTGAGCATATGTTGTTCAATATGTTGTATTTGAAACAAGTAAATGTTTTACATATAAAAACAACATAATTAAAGCAGATAGGAAAAGAAAACAAGCCATAAAATTGGACATAAAAAAACAAAAAAACCTGGCTGCGTAGCACAGCAAAATGATAAAAGAAATATTAAATGCTATTCAGTAGTTTTTATGTAACTTGTAATATTGACAATGAAATTTGAAACTATTTTACAAAAATTGTAGGAAAGTGGCTGGCCTGATGGCGCAGCGGTTAAGTTAGCACATTCCGCTTTGGCAGCCCAGAGTTCACTGGTTTGGATCCTGGGTGCGGACCTACCCACCACTTGTCAAGCCATGCTGTGGCAGGTGTCCCACATATAAAGTGGAGGAAGATGGGCACGGATGTTAGCTCAGGGTCAGTCTTCCCCAGCAAAAAGAGGAGGATTGGCAGCAGATGTTAGCTCAGGTCTAATCTTCCTCAAAAAAAAAAATTGTAGGAAAAAGTGTATGTATTGATGTTTAAGAAACATGCTTCCTACTATAAAAGACACAATTGTAGAATGAAAGAGGCCAAGGAAAACTATAACATTAAATATAAAACAGGAAAAGTGGCATTATTGTTATTCATAATAATCTGGGATCACACCAGCTCCTCCTGACTCAACCACCACAGCCTGCCAATGGTGCTCAGGTTACACTGTCATGTCTGAAGCATCTCTCTTCAGAGACAGCCTCTCTCTCGAGCCTTCCTAGGTAGTAACCCTCAGAAACAGCTGCCATCCTCACCCAGCTAGAAAGGAGCCTGGGAAAAGGCAAGAGAATGCGTGGCTGCTGGGCTGCTTAGAACCTGTAGAATCTTCCTGTGGGGACCAGTCGGCCTTGCTTCTAAATATTTCCTTCCAGGTAGCATTTGCATGGCCCAAGTCTGTCCTCGTCCCCTTTCTTCTATTTGGCTCCCTTAAGAGGCAAGAAATTACAGTGGAATCAGGAAAATACATATGAGTCCCAAGTTTCCCTCTGTTGAGAATTGCCCCTTTGAGCTTGTATCCTTGGACAAGCCATCTCCACTCTCTGAGCTTCAGTTTACTACTCTGTAAACCTGGTGTACAATAATGCCCATCACACTAGATGTAAAACTTAGAGATAATGTATAAAAATATATATTCAATAAGCAGTTGGGATTATCCTTGTTGTTCTTTATATTGACATATGAAAATGCTTCATAAATTGTAAAACTCTGCATAAATGTCAAGTATCATTAGTTATCCGTCAACTTTATCAAAAATCATACATGACACCGCTGGTACTCTGCAAAGGAAACACACAGAGCCTGGCCCTGCCTCAGCCTGGCAGCAGGTGGGGTGCATGAGCAGGATGCACAGCCTGCAGAAGAAAGCAGTCTAGCAGATACCCAAGCGCACCGTCTGCCTCATCTTTAGGAGCACAGGCTGTGGTACGTTCATCATTGGGATGGAGATGGAAGGAGCAGCCTTAGGCATGTTCCTTTCCTGCAGTGAATAGCAGTTAATAAAATCCTTTTGGAGACGAACAAACATTGGCTGTTAGGCAGTAGGTGAAGGAGAAGATGGAAGTGGAGGCTGGAGCTGCTCTTGGTGCTCTGTGACTGTACCACAGGCCACAAGTATGTTTTTAATAAGCAGTTACTAATAAATGGTCAATAACTGCTTTATTAAGCCAAATTAAATACATGTTTGAGAGAATTAAGCACTTTTAAAAGGAAAATTCACTGATATTTTCTTGTCATAAGTTATTACTTTTGAAGTGTCAGGGCTCCATTCTGTCCAGGAGATCTTGGCTTTCAGAGGAATTCAAAATCCAAGCAAGAGATTAATTTATCCAAAGAGAAAATGATGGTCTTTCTGAAGGGTGTGGGTGATGGTCACAAGGATGAGGGTAGCCAGCTAGAAATCTCATTTCCAGTTGGGCCAAAGGAAAAGGACATCCTTGGGGAGTTTCCTGGTCCAAAACAAACATTGTAATCATTAACATTTATTGTAAGCTTCCAACTATTTGCCAGGAAGACACTGCAATTTACCAACATCAGCTCATCTAATTCTGGTGACAATTCTCTGAAGTAGTTCTTATTAGCGTCACTTACAGAAGAGAAGATTGATGCTCAGAGAGGTTCAGAAAATGTGCCCAACATTGCACAGCAAGCATCTAGTAGAATCAGGATTCCAATCAGGTCTGGCTGCCTTGCTCCAGAGCCAATGCCCGAGGCTGACTGTGGCTGTTCTTATGACACCACTCTATGGTGTCCATTCTTGTTTTCAGGGGGTGGCAGAGACTGCTAATTGTTCTCTGATACCTGTTCTCACCTTCTTTCTCAGTAATAAAACCCCACAAAAGTTAGGTGGACATGTGGCCACTCAGAACAAAGACACATTTCCCAGTCTCTCTGCAGCTACGTGTGGCCATGTGACTACTTATTGGCCAGTGGGATATAAGTTGAAGCAATGTGTTCAATTTCTGGGAAGTATCCTTAAAAAGAAGGCATATGCCCTTCCTCTCCCCTTGTTTCTCTTTCTCTTTCCAGCTGCTTAGAATGCAGATGTTGATGACAAAAGTTGGAGCCACCATCTTGGACCACAGTATGGAGACTGCATATTGAAGATGGCAGAGGAGTGGTATAGAGGGAGTCTGGTCAGTGATAATTACAGAGCCACAATAACAATCCTGGTCTGCCTCCCTAGCATTTAATGCATGGGACAAATAAATCTTAACGTTGCTTAAACCACTGTCAATTTTGAGTTTCCCGACACTCAGCTGGATAGAATCCTATCTATTGCACAGGGATACCTCCATTCTTTGTCCCCGTCTCTCCCTACATAAAGTCATTGCCCTTTTCTGCATTCTCTTCTTTTACTTCTACATATTTCATCCAAATGGATTCAAATTACACGTATGTCTCATTAATGGCAGATCACCAAAGGGGTGGAAAGCCAGCCTGGGACCTCTGGAGAGGGCAATTATGAGTTGGAGCCAAGGACCAGGCTCTGAGAGGCAACGTTCTTGGTCCTGGCCAGCAGAGAGGGAGTGGTTTAAACCCAGTTCTTCCTGCTCAGTTAGCCTCCCTGCCCATTTATGAGGCAAAGCATGAGTCTTGCCAACAAAATCTTCTTTCCAAGAAAATAAGTTCAAGTCATCCTACTTCTCTGGTTTCTCGCCTGCCATCATTCCCAGAAAGATGTACATGATGTGGCTGTCATGAAACATCTGTCTCTAGTCCCACCAAAAGTACCAAGTTCCAGGCAGGACCAAGCCAGACTGGACTGGACTTTCCCCTCCTCTGTGTGTCATTCTTGCATATCTTCCAGGAAAAGTCTAACTGAGCATGGCCGCAAAGAGAAATGATTCTTACTCCTCCCATGGAAGAGCTTCAAAGAGTTCCAGCATGGATGAGACCTAAAAGTTCCCTGCATCATTGAATCTTAAGCTGGAGAATCTACAGAGGTCACTTGGTCCAAAAAAAGATGATGATCTTACAGCTGGAGGAAGCAACCTAGCCAAGGTCAAATAGTTTGTTGTTGGAGAATTGGGACCACTAATAATAATAACAGCAACATTTAGTCAGTTCTTTCTATGTGCCACACCCTGAGCTGAGCAGTTAACATGGATCATGTAATTTAATCCTCACAACAACCCAATGAGATAGGTACCTAACCCGGAGGCTCAGAGAAATTAAATAATTTGCCCAATTTTACAAAATAATAGGCTCTTGAGTTGGGATTCAAGCCCAAGTCTATTTGTTGCTTGAGCGTGAACTCTGGTCTTTTTATAGCATCATGCTACCAATTCATGGCTTGTCAAAGCGAGACAGTTTCACAATCACCCTCTTCACAATTGAACCAATCTGGATACCTTGTAGTCTCATGATTTGTTGTCATCCAGCTTATTCACACACAGTGCTGTCCTTGGGTACACTCAAAGACCTCGACACAGACAGTCATCTCTGTGGGAGTCTAAAGTCTACATCTGCAGGAAAGTTGAGCTTTCCCATCCCTTCACCCACTCCCTGGTTTATCAGTCTTTCAAGAAGTATTCATTTAGTCAGATAAAACTGTGATCAGCATTAGGGATAAAAAGTTGAACAAAAGAGATATGGTGCCTGATTTAAGAGGCATTTCAGTGGGAAAGCTAGACAATAAACAAACAATTTCACAAATATTTAGCGGCAATTGAGATAGGCATCACAATGGAAAAGCCCATGTCACCACAAGAGTGAATCAAACGCACACACCTGGTGGAGGAGTGGGATGTGAGGAGGCTCTGAGACAGATAGAAACTTGGTAAATTCAAGAACCTGAAAGAAAGCCAGAGTGCTGAAGACATGACTAGGAGTCCAATTATGCAAGACCTAACGGGCCATGTTAAGAATATTGGACATGATCCAGGAATAATAACGAACCACTGAAGAGGTCTACACAGGCAATGACAGAGTCTGATTTGCATTAATGAATAATCACTTTAGCTGCTGAGTGTAGAAGACACCAGAATGGAGGTGCAGAGGACTCTCAGAGGCTGTCACAGTCATCCAAGTGAGGGACAGTGAGTCTGGAAAATAGAGGGGGCTGAGGAGAGAGGGAAGTGGGTGGGACGGGGGTAGATAGAATCAAAAGGAGCTGCACGCGTGAGTGTAGAGCTCAGAAGAGCAGTTTTTTGGAGAGACATAAGTTTGGGAGTTGTCATCCTGTAGACGGTACGTGAAGCCATGGAAGTGAGTGAGAGCTCCCAGAGGGACGTAAAGCGAGAAGAAAAGGTCATTTAGGATCAAAACCTGAGAAATTCTAAAATTAAAGGTTGGGAAGAAGGAAAAGATCCATCAAAGGAGACTGAGAAAATAAATGGCCAGAGGAGCAGAAAGCCAACCAGGCGTATGTGGTGTCACAGAAGACAACAGAGTGTTCTAAGAAGGAGGGGAATGGCCAGTGGGGCGAAAACCCCAGGGTGACAAGGAGGAGATCCACGAGTAGTGTGGAGCTTCCAGGTGGGTGGAAACGTGGACGAGCTGGGAAGGTTGCCCTACAGGAGAGGGCGGCGTGCAAGTTCCTCCCCCAACCCTTGGCCTATGTATCTCTCACATTTCATTTGGCTGTTCCTGACTTGTACCCTTTATAATAAACTGGTAAACCAGGCACTGATTTACTTTGATATCTACTCGAAGCAGAAGTTTCAAGGCCGCTATGTTAGCACCCTCTAGAAATATGTCTATCATCAATGTCTTTAAGTCTATGAGACAGCAGCCTCCTGAAATGTTGTTCAGAGGTGACAAAGGAGGATGACGCAGATGTGGAATAAGACATTTTTCCTACAAGTTGGTCAAGCACATCATCCAGCCAACTCATCCCAAAGCCAAATCGCTAAAAGGATCAATTTTGAATCAGATGAGAACGATGATAATGATCCTTTGATGAATGTTAGTTCTTTAAGAAGAGACAGAAGACAATATATTCAATGGAACTTAGAAATTTTCAATTCAGGAAAAATCAAAACATTGCAAGCTCAGAGTTCACAGTTAAAGATGTTTTAAGTATTGCTGTCAACTGAAGAATTTTAAAAAGACCTACTTAGAGAAACTGTTGTATAAAAATTTACATTTTTGAGTATTATTTCCTAAACATGATTCTATTACTTGAGAAAATTTCCAGCGCAAGGACACATATAGTAGCATTGGTCCTCCTTATTTTTTAATCTGGTTAACATTACCTGGGAATGTGCTACAAAATTCAGAATGTTATTTTCCTGACATATATTAGTGTATATCTTACCGAGAGCTTTGCTTAAATATCATTCTTGAGTTAGGATTAAAATAAATCCACCATTATACATTTCTGCTTCATGACCAAAGACTGTGTCAGTATTTTAATGTGGTTACATAGAGCCAAAGTTGAGGAGAAAAGCTTATAAAAATTAACCTCTTTATAATTTTAATAATTTCTGGAGATTCCAGATTTCCTGAAGGAAAAATAATCCATGTGAAACTGTGCCTAAGCTCATTGTTTGTTACTAAGTATGTGCTCTCTTTTTAATGCTTGTGATAGTGTCAGTCACTGAGACTTCAAATAATTAGGTATATCTTACACTTTGAAAGTTTGTAAGAAAGTATAGAATAGTCACAGAAATGAATGATGCCCATTGGGTAGAGCACGTATTATGACTTTAGCAAAAACCGTTTCAATAAAGCGGTGAGAATGGAAGCCAAATTGGAATGAAACACAGAGTGAATTGGATGTAAGGATGTGGAGATGACCATTTCTACAGACCCTTCTTCATTTCAGACCTGTCCTGGATTAGCTCTGGCTCACAGTCCATTCAGAGTCACCCTGATTCTCACCTCAGTTCCGTAGGAGGAAAATGTTAGAAGATTGGAGCCAAAAAATCTGGCTCTAGTCCAGTCCTGAGACTCAGATAATGATTGAAGAAGTAAAAGCACTAAGTCTAAGCTTATAGGAATTGGGTCAATATTTTTTAAAACCTTGCAATATTAAGTTATCTTATAGATGTTATATGTAGGCTTGGGGAAAGATAATTTCCTAAGAAGCTGGGAGTTGACTACAAGGTCAGAACCATAGGCATTATTTGACGCCACAAGAGCTGAGGCAAGGAGGTGAGAAGGAAGTCGAGGTGTGACTAGTGGGAGCAAGGATGGTGACTTACGGACCTGGCAAAAGACAGGAAGTGATCAAGTGGGAGTAGCATAGTCAAGCCTGGAGACTGAGGAACAGGATAGCTGACACTACTCCACCAGATGGAGGCACCCAAGGTGAGCCGGGCCTGGAATCCAGGTATGTGAAAACCTCGCACAAATGTTAGGTGGTTAGACAAGAGAAATTGCCACTAGCTCCAGGGTCTGGGCTTTTGACCCATGCGCACAGCCTCAATATTTCTCAAACCCACCCTATGAAGTATCACTAGTCTCATTTTACATAAGAGGACTTGCCTCGGGTTACACAGCTGGCGAGACCCAGGGCTCAGCCCCAGGTAACCTGACCCAGGGCCAGCTACACTAATCTGCAATGTGTGAGCCCAGCCAACCCCACTCTCCTCCTAGTGTGATGAATTATCACTTACAGGTGGGGATTCGTCACTCCATGCCCTGTATTCTAGTCTCTTAATCATACCACTTTGCTCAGTTGGGGGCTACAGGGATAAGCGATCCTTATGGGGTCGCTGCATCACTCACTCTGCCCTACTCTGGCTTCTGATCTACCAGTCTAGCAGAAAATTCATCAGCATGGCTCTTCTGCTGGAAAATCTCTCTCATTACCTTAAAATCATCCTTCTACAGGAACTGAGCACGTACAGCACCTCCATAAGCAAACCAGGACCACCAGTTGCTGCGGATATAAATTAGTTTCTTAACACCCACCCCACTTCCCCACTTTGCATGGCTGACAGCAGTATTTTATCCTTCTGAGTGATGATCTTTCCTACCTAGGACCATTTGTGCAATAGAGAAGGACCAGGAAAGGGAGCGAGCATCCCTCACACATGGTTGCATAACATCTCTGACCTGAGCAACTTTTGTCCTCATTTTCTGGTCCAGACACACAGGATGGATGATGGCCTCTGCCATGCAGAGAGCTCCCCTGACACAGCACACACTGGCAGAACAGGATGTCAGCCCAAACTGTGTGTGTGTGCATCTGATTTTGCACATTGCCATGCATATATGTGTGAATCTTCTGGTGCATCTTCTAAGAGAGAGTGTATAGATTTTCCACCCTGATTGCTGATTCCTCTTATCTGACCCTTTTAAGTACATGTTGGAGCTAGAGAGAGCGGTTAAGCAGGATGCAAATAAGATCATTCCCCCGAGTGTCAGGCACGTGAAGCATGATGTTTGGGGACCAATTCAGTCTGTTTGTATATTTATTTCAACTGAAGCTCTTCCGTTCCCACATGCCCCAGGGATGAGGTTATTGAGCCCCTGTGGGGCCTGCTGGAGCTATTTTCCCAGTTGCTAGGCAATGTCAACCCCGCTTCACGCCTGGCGAGCTCATGCCTGTGCCATGGCAGAGTCTGTGGGTGATCTGGGATTAGCTTTCTAACAACCAGAAAGAGGGAAAAAAAGGTGTGTGTGCAAACAGTACACAAGAGCAGTGACAAAGTGATGAAGGATGACTCTGATGGGAGACAGAGCCATGAGGAGTAGTAAAAACAATAGGTGTCATTTTAAGCATCTGTTCTATGCCAGGTATGAGGCTAGGCATTTGGGTGAACATGAGTTCACTGAAATAAGGAGACAAATTGAGGGGAGGTGGTCACATGAAAACAGACGCTTGTCATCTTGTTCATTGCTGTATTTGCCTCCCATAGTGCCTGGCGCGTGGCATGAACTGAGAAATTATTACTCAGAGCCATAACTATCCTCTAATCCAACTGTCTCCTCTACCATATGAGACGATCACTGGGAGAGATTCCCCCAGGTAAACACCGTCTGCCTATCCCACACACATATCTGCCTCACATCTTAAAAGACCCACTCAGAAAAGCTGGGAACAGGAAGAGGGACCCTCCCCTCTCACTGCAGAGGACCCAGACAAGTACTGGGGACCCAGAGGGGGAGTTGGAGTCATGCCTGACTGCAGAATTTGCAGGCGCTCATCCCCACTCCCACCACTCCCCTAACCCCAGCCCTGATACCTCAAGCAAGAGCAGCTTCAGCGGGATCCTAGCCGTTCTCCCCTCCTTTTTCCTGCTGTTTCTCTCCCAGACCGTTCTGATAACGTAGCAGCAATGGTCTCTCTTCCTGGCACGCAGCTTCTTCCCAAGAGCCTGGCCTGGTCTCTCCCAGCTGCCAGCAAGCAGCTCTCCTCCTCCTGCAGACTCACCACCGCCGCCCATGGTTATCCAGCCAGGTCTCTCACAGAGCCCCACCCTGCCTGCTGCCCCTACCAGCCCAGGCCTCTTTGCACCCTCACACACATCTTAACCAGGCCCAACTTTTTTTCCCAGTTTTATTGAGATATAATGGACATACAGCATAAGTTTATGTTGTACAACATAATGATCTGACTTACATATACCATGCAATGATTACCACAATAAGTTTACCTAACATCCATCGTCTCATACAGATAGAAAAAATATATATATTATTTTTTCCTCGTGATGAGAACTCTTAGGATTTGCTCTCTTAACAACTTTCCTGTATATTATACATAGGTGTAACTGTAGTCATCATGTTGTACATTACATTCTGAGTACTCATTTGTCCTATAACTCGAAGTTTGTGGCTTTTGACACCTCAACCAATTCCCCCTCCCACCACCCCCACCTCTGGTAACCACAAATCTGATTTCTTTTCCTATAGTTTGGTTGTTTTTGTTGTTGTTTTAGATTCCACATATAAGTGACATCATAGAGTTTTTGTCTTTCTCTGTCTGATTTATTTCACTTAGCATAATGCCCTCAAGGTCCATCCATGCTGTCGCAAGTGGCAGGACTTCCTCATTTTTCACGGCTGAATAATCGACTAATATTACATTATATGTATATACATATCACAATTATCCATTCATCCATCAATGGACACTTAGGTTGCTTCCACGTCTTGGCTATTGTAAATAATGCTGCTGTGAACAAGGGGTGCAGAGATCTCTTCAACAGAGTGTTTTAGTTTTCTTCAGATATCCTCCCAGAAGTGGAATTGCTGTATGATATGGTAGTTCTACTTTTAATTTTTTGAAGAACCTCCATACTGTTTCCATAATGGCTGCACCAATTTACATTCCACCAAGAGAGCGCACAAGGGTTCCCTTTTCTCCACTTTCTTACCAGCATTTGTCTCTTGTCTTTTTTTTTTTTTTTTGGGTGAGGAAGATTCACCTTGAGCTAATATCCGTTACCAGTCTTCCGCTTTTTTTCTTTTTTGCTTGAGGAAGATCAGCCCTGAGCTAACATCTGTGCCAATCTTCCTCCACTTTGCATGTGGGATGCCTCCACAGCACGGCTGACGAGTGAAGTCGATCTGCACCTGGGATCCAAACCCTCGAACCCAGGCTGCTGAAGCGGAGCACGCTGAACTTTAACCACTCAGCCACGGGGTGGTCCCAATCTCTTGTCTTTTTGATGACAGTCATTCTGAGAGGTATGAGGTGGTATCTCATTGTGGCTGTGATTTGCCTTTCCCTAATGATTAATGATGTTGAGCATCTTTTCATGTACCTGTTGGCCATTCATGTATCTTCTTTGGAAAAATGTCTATTCCGGTCTTTTGCCCATTTTTAAATTGCATTGTTTATTTTTTGTTATTGAGCTGTATGAGTTCCCTGTATATTTTGGATAGCAACCCCTTATCAGATATATGGTTAGCAAATACTTCTTCCCATAACCAGACCCAAATTTGAGCCTGTGGTAGTGCCTTCAGCCTCCTCTCTGCCGGTCTGCAGTCCTTACTTCCATGAAGACTCTGCTCCTCCAAGAAGCCATCCTTCTCCATTCTCTCCCTGGCTGATCATTTTTTTCATCTGGATTCCTGAGAATTTTTTAAATTGTGGTAAGATAAACATAACATAAAATTTATCACTTTAACCAATTTATGTACAATTCAACAACTTTAATAAATTCACATTGCTGTGCATCAGCACCATCCTCCATCTCCAGAGCCCTTCCATCTTCCTAAAACTACAATTCCATACCCATCAAATAATAACTTCCCATTCCCTGCTCCCAGCCCCTGGCAGCCACCATTTCTGTCTCTATAAATTGATTACTCTAGGTACCTCACATAGGTAAAATCGTACAATATTTGTTCTTTTGTGTCTGGCTTATTTCACTTAGCATAATATCTTTAAAGTCCATTCATGTATCATGTTTTAGAGTTTCATTGCTTTTTAAGGCTGAATAATTTTCCATTGTATTTTGTTTATCCATTCATCTGTCATTGGACTTTTGTGTTGTTTCCACCTTTCGGCTATTGTGAATAATGCTGCTATAAACATTGGTGTACAAATATCTGTTCAAGTGCCAGCTTACAGTTCTTTTGGGTATAGAGTGGTGCACCACATAACGACATTTCAGTCAACAATGAACCCCATCTGCAATGGTGGTCCCATAAGATTAGTACCATATACTCTAAGTGTGTAGTAGGTTATACCATCTAGGTTTGCGTAAGTTCTGTGATGTTCGCACAATGAAATCACCTAACGATGCATTTCTCAGAATGTATCCCCGTCGTTGAGTGACATATGACTGTACATCCAGGAGTGGAATTGCTGGATCATATGGTAATTCAATGTTTAATTTTTTGAGGAATTTCCATACTGTTTTCCACAGTGGCTGAACCATTTTACATTCTCACCAGCAATGCACAAGGGTTCCAATCTCTACTACCTTGCTACACTTGTTATTTTTTGTTTTTCTTTTGTTTTTATGATAGATACTCTAGTGGGTGTGAAGTGGTATGTCATTGCAGTTTTGATTTGCATTCCCTAATGGCTAGTGATGTTGAGCATCTTTTCGTGTGCTTATTGCCTATCTGTATATTTTCTTTGGACAAATATCTACTCAAGTCCTTTGACCATTTTTTAGTTGGGTTGTTTTTTGTTGTTGTTGTTGTCATTGAGTTGTAGGAATTCTTTATATATTCTAGATATTAATCACTTAGCAGATACATCTTTGCAAATAATTTCTCCCATTTGGTGGCTTGCCTTTTCATTCTGTTTATAGTGTCCTTTGATGAATAAAAGGTTTAAATTTTGATGATGCCCAATTTATCTATTTTTCCTTCTGTTCTCTGTGCTTTTGGTGTCATATCCAAAAGGCGATTGCCAAATCCAATGTCATGAAGCTTTTTCCCTATATTTTCTTCCAAGAGTCTTATAGTTTTAGCTGTTACATTTAGATTTTCAATCCATTTTAAGTTAATTTGTGTATATGGCATAAGGGTCCAGTTTCATTCTTTTGAAGTAGATATCCAGTTTTCCCAGCACCATTTGTTGAAAAGACTGTCCTTTCTTTTTCGAATGGTCTTGGCAATCCTACTTAAAATCATTTGATCATATATGCAAGGGTTTATTTCTGGGCTCTCTATTCTATTCCATTGGTCTATTTGTCCGTCTTTATGCCTGTACCATATTATTTTGATTTCTGTAGCTTTGTAGTAAGTTTTGAAATCAGGAAGGGTGAGACCTTCACCTTTGTTCTTTTTCAAGATTTTGGGGGCTATTTCTGGTCCTTGAGATTCCATATGAATGTTGGGATGGATTTCCCTCTTTCTGCAGAAAACATCATTGGCATTTTGATAGGAATTGCATGGAATCTGTAGATCACTTTGAGAGTGCCTGGGAAGTTTGGAAAACCTTTTCCTGAGGTTATTTATCTCTTTCACATGTGAATGTCTTCTTTAACTAACTAAATGATAGATTTCTGATCGTAGGAACTGTATGTTCTTTTTCTAGCTCTCCTTGTGTTCAGAACGATACTGAAGACACCAAGCCATAGACAAAAAGATGAATGATTACTTCTCTAACTAGATTTTTTTAATAGTAAAAACTAGGAACATCATATTACTACCCGAAAATTTCCCCTAGCTTTGGGTTTTTCCATTGAATGACTTAGAGCTAACAAAGAAAACAAGAGGAGCCACCAGTCCCTGTCATATCTGGAGGCACACACTCCCTTCCTGGACCCCCACTTAAAGCTGACACCGTGACTGCTGGCCACACCAGAGACTCCAACCTCTCTTCCTTCCTGGATAAGTGCAGTCAGTGTTACTGTTTGGATATGACTGTTCATAAGAAACCCCCCAAAAGAGGTGATTTCCACACTGGATGAGCCTACATTGATGTTACAATTGGCATGTTGTGGGAGGAATTATAGCTGTTGTTTATATATACCATTCATTCAGAGCTTGCGATATGTCAAGTGCCAAGCAGTAAGTGTGTTTTACGTGCATTATCTCACTCTTGGGCAATGATCAGGGCCAAGGGTCATTGCAGAAAGGAAACAGATTTGGCATCCAGTTCTCAGGTGAGTGGGAGACCTTAGGGAAAGAAGCCCAGGTTCAGGGAACCCAGTATATTTTAACACACAGTGAGTAACATGCTAGTTATACACAAAAATCTAAGGACTTGCACTTTGAAAGGGTGCTGTCAGCTTGCGTTTGCTTTGGGTTTGAGTGATCCTGTAATAGGACCACAGTGCTGGCCTCCAAAGAATGAACAATGAAGTCCTTCTAAACAGAGCTCTGCAGAACCGGAAGCATACAGACAAGCAGAGGACAAGGACTGGGTCCCAGCAAATTCGCCCACCCGGAGTGCCAGGCTTGTTCCAAGAGTCAGGGCAAGAAAACTTTCCCACACGACAGCTCACACCCTGAGCTGAACTCTCTAGGACCAGTGGAAATTTCTAGCCACTGGTGGGGAGTGTTGACAAGTTAATTACTGATCCTACATAGTCTGTGGTGACTGCAGATGTGCCCACAAGAATTGCGTGGTGCCAGATGTTGCTGTTGCAGTGAGTGACACGTCATATGTGTCAGACACTAGGACTGTGCTGATTTGCTGCCACAGCAACGGACAACTGAGATTAAACTGTAGTTCCTCTTGAAATTAGTTAGCATCCTATAGAGCAAACAATTGATTGAGCACATTTTTACTTTTCCATGAGGTTTTGGGTCTTGTATGACCTAGGTGTTGAGATCCTAATGGAGCGAGGATGAACGGCCTGGGCAGAGAGCAGTGGTAACCCATGGAACCTGAGCTTCTTGAGGCGTCTCTTTGTGTTATCTGTCATATGTCCATTCAGTGGGCCACCTGTTCGTCCCATTCCGTACCAGCATTCCTGATTAACATGATCTACCACATCTCCATTGTCTATCCTCCCTTCAGTCCTGAGAACACTATGTATTCTATTAATTTGATCTGATCTCCATATAAATCAGGTCAGCTGGCCCACAGACTTTCATCTGATCATAGCCCCTAAGTCCAACCAGCCAAGGGGCTGAATATATGCAAAGAGCACCAGAGTGGATAGAAGATGAGTTTACTCAATGCGATTTCACTACAGCAAAGTAACTTGTAGTGAATGCACCAGTAACATGAGTCTCCAGTGTCATTTTCAATAACTGGAGCATAGATTTACGTACTTAGGTCTCATTTGATCTGCCTATTTGTCTCTGTGGTACACGTCATAATCCTTCAATAGTTTCTTCCTGCCAAGAGTATGCAGTGCAAACTCTTTACTTCAGCAGTCAAGGGCCCCCAAAGAACTCCCTGACTCTCCGTCCAGCCTGGCTGGTTTCCTCCGAGCACACCTGCACATTTCTGCCACTGTATCCTCGCTTATCACATTCCCCCGCTACTGTGCCTCCCCTGCCTCACTGCCGCTGAGTTCCTGCCAACTGCCAAGTCCTGGTCACGTCCCACACAACCTAAGAAAGTTTCACTGGTCGCCCTGGATCCCTTTCCTCTAGAACTTCTTTTTTTTTTTTTACCACTGTTATGGAGTGGACTGTGCTCCCCCGCCCCATACCAGTAATGTGGGTCTCCTAACCACCAATGCCTCAGAATGTGTGTGAGCCGATTTGGAAATAGAGTGATTGCAGATGTAATTAGTTAAGTTAAAATGAGATCCTACTGGAGTAGGGTGGACCCCTAATCCAATGTGATTGGTGTCCTTATAAAAGGACACATACACAGGGAGAATGCCATGTGAACATGAAGGTAGAGATCAGAGTGACAAGTCTACAAGCGAGGAAACACCAGAGATTGCTTAAAAACCACCAGAAGCTAGGAGAGAGGTATGGAAGATATTCTTTCTCACAGCCTCAGAAGTGACTAACCCCACCAACTCTTCGATCTTGGACTTCTGGCCTCCAGAACTGTGAGAGGATAAATTCTGCTGTTTAAGGCCCCCAGTTTGTGGCGCCTTGTTACAGCGGCCCTACCAGACTAATACAACCACTCACTTCTTATTTATTACGTTTAGCTTCAATGACCGTTAAGGTCTTAACATGTGCCTAACACTGGCCTAGGTGCTTTACGGGTTTTTTTTCTCATTTAATACATAATAGATGTATGAAGTAATGGTAGTATTCCCATTTTTAAATTAAGGAAAATGTGACTCAGGTGGTTAGCTAAAATCAGACCTAGTAAAAGATTTGAAACCAAGCGCGCCCACACTGGGATGACTACCTCACGCCTCCTCTCCCATATGCTGTCCTATAGGGTTAGTTTTCACATGTGTATCATCTCTCTCAACTTAGGCTCAGTTTCTCAAAGCCAGAGATAATATCCAAAAAATCTATGAGCCTATAAAATGGCTAGAATCATAACTTTTCTATAAGAGTACTTGGTAACTTTCTGTGATTACTTTAATGTATATCACATTGTTTTCTTCATCTTAAGCATCCACTTTGATGTTTCTCTTATCTTCACACATTGCTAGCAGAGCATCCAGACAGATGACTAGACAGTTGAGCTGAATCACTGGAACCCATCTCCAGCTTAGTGCTTCCTCTGTGTTCCCTTACAGGCTTGATGTCCTATCGCATACACTGCCTATATGTCTGTGGCTTTTTCTAGAACTTATTCTCTGGGCTTTGAAGATTTTAGAAATCCAAGGACACTGCTTACCAAAGGTTGCAAAGACCAGCAACATCCATGGACTCTAGGTTTTGTGTTCTTGGGAATGCCTTAAGTGACTTGGAGCCACGGAGACATCCTATCTGCTTCCTAGGCCGCTTCTTTCCTCACCACGTCTGCCTTTAGAAAAGCACCATCCGTCAGAATCATCTGTCCTTGTCAGCACTCCAAGAGTTGGGCAATTTCTGGAGCTGATAACAATCCTGGTGCCCTGCACATGCAGCATGCCCTTGTGTCTTTCCTCAGAAATGGGATACTGAAGTCACAGCGGGACTTACAGCCAGCTCTGGTCCCTTCACCTCAGGTCTGCTGCTAAGAAAACAACCAGGAACAGATTTTTGTCCTGGAAAGAGATCTCTGTAAGGTAAGATTCAGAAAAATAAGATTCCTATGTTATTAACTACCACTGAGTAGAGTCTAACAATGGTCAGAGTCAGGATAGGTATCACACTCCTTCTACACATCCACTCTCATGGCCAATAAGCACAAAAGCTCCTTCAGGTCGATGCCCTCATTCAGGCTGATGTCTCCAGTCTAATGTGGTGGAAAGCACTTGGTGTTTAGAACAAGAAAGCTCACACATTTATCCACCTTCTCACAGTGCTGGCCGAGTGACTTTAGGCAAGCACCATAAGCCAGTGAGTCCACACATAGGTCTCTGGAGCCAGTCACCTGCCTCCACCACTTACCAGCTGGGGGACCTTGGCCAATTTACCTTAGATTCTCGATGCCTGCTTCTCATCTTGTTATATAGACCAAATCTACATGAATAAATCAGTTTCTGCCTCTTGTGTCCATGTAATTGCCCGTTAATGAAGCACATAGAACTGAATAGTTCATCCTCAGACGAAGAAGCAATATTTGGTAAAAGGCTTTCTGTTGTACAAGAAATTAATTTGAGAAAAAGAGAAGAGGCTCTTAGGGGAAATTCAAAGGAATAGGCAGTTCTCCACCAGAGTGGTTGACACAGAGATGCAAAAAGAGTGTAAAACAGCAAAACAGACCAAGAGCTGTGAGATAACAGCAAATGGTCTAACATGTGTAATTGGAGTTCCAGAAGGAAAAGGGAGACAACAGGGCAGAAGAAATATTTGAAGAGCTAATGGTTAAGAATTGTCCAAAATTAATAAAAGATAACAAACCACAGAGCCAAGAAGTTCAAGAATCACAAACAGGATTAAAACACACATACATGCTCACACTCACAGACATATCCCAGTTAGCCTGCTTTAAACCAAAGACAATGAGAAAATCTCGAAGGCAGCCAGACAAAAAGGGAACATTACATACAAAGAAATAAAGATAAGAATTACCACAGAACCATCGGGCTACAAGACAACATGGTGACGTCTCTAAAGTGCTAAAGAAAAACCGTCAACCCACAATCCCAAACGTAGTGAAAATACCTTTCAAAAATTAATGAGAAAAAGTATCTTTTCAGACAAGAAAGCTGAGAGAGTTAATTGCCAGCCATCCTACACTAAAAGAAATGTGGCAGGAAGTTCTTTATGCAGAAAGAATATGATACCAGATAGAAATCTGGATCTGTACAAACAAATGAAGAGCGTTGCAAATAGTAAAAATGAGGAAAAATATAAGAATTTTTCTTCCTTACCCTTAATCTTTTTAAGAGTAGATGCTAAGAAGTTAGAGTCTCTGAGTTTGAAACTCATCTCTGCCACGACTGGCTGTATTTGTGGGCAATTGATATAAAGTTTCTGTCCTTCAGTTTTCTTATCTGTCAAGTCAGGATAATAATATCTAGATTACTGGTTTGTGGAGAGAACTAACTAATACAATACATGTAATATACTAAGGATTCAGTAACTAGCTGTAGTTTTTTTCCACTCCCAAATCCTTAATCATACAAGAGTCATACTCTGGTCCAAGAGCAAACAGAATGAATTATCCCTGACTGCCTTCAAAATTTCCAGGCCGTTCCTTGTTGGTTTCAGATAAAACACCCACTCCCCTTCTTCATCCACTGTAAAAGTTTCTCTTTCCCACTTTCCCTCATCTGAAGTTAACAGCACGTCCCCAATTAAATTTTCTGCCACTTCAAGAGCCCCTTTCTCTGGGGAATGGGTAATTTTAGAATGTCTGAATCGTTATTATTCAATTCATTCACTAAATCACCTACCGTGTGCCAGGCCTGGGTAAGGAACAGCAGATATAGCAAGAAACAAGATACACTAGGTGTATAAAAAAGCAGGCATTAAACGTGCAAGTGCACAAGTAAACATAAAATTAAATGAGAGAAAAGCGTTGTTCACTGAAAGTCTTCATAGCGAAAGAGCTTGTTCTGTTTTCTGGTGCTGTCTTCTTATTTGGGTGGAAGCAAAGATTCTTCTGCCTGCAAGTCAGCTGGCACCAAAGCTCCAGGGTAAGGAGAGAGCTCCTGATAGCAGAAAAGAATGTGCAGTTCCTGCAAGCAATTAAGGAGGATGTGTCTAAGGAACAGAGATGGAAGGAAGGAGGAAAGAGAGGGGAGGCTGAAAAGTGGCAGAAGGCCACACACTCCGCAACTCCACTCACCCTCAAATTCACCAAATCTTGAGTAAATTCTAACATTCGTGGTGTTAGTGGATTTCTTGTGGAAACCTGTGAAAAAGCCAAGCTTTGTAAGTAGGTAATAGAGACAAAACACAGAGAGCGAAGAAAGGAAAGATAAAACCAAGAAGTGAGACAACAGCTGACACCTGGGTAACAGTTTTTATTGAAAAGGTAATATGAACTGCTAAAAAACTATCTAAAGGGGAATTAGGAGAGGTATGACAGGGGCTGTAACCTGGTCTGTGGAGCCGGGGAAGGCCTCTCTGGGGAAGAGAGCGTTAAGCCGAGAACTAAAGGATGAGTCTGAGTTGTCAGAACAAAGGGTAGGAAGAGTGTTCCAGAGAGAGGGATCAGCATGTGAGAAGGCACTGAGGCACACGTTTGGAAGCAGGCATTAAGAGGCTCGGGGCCACACAGGTAGCCAGGACGGCACACCCAAAGGCCAGCTCCCGACAACACGAGACTGTTGGTGAGGTAACAGAGACTTCAAAACACAGCCAGGAATTACTCGAGAGGGAAGAAGGGTTTTCCCCCAACCTAAAGAAGATTCTTTGAGGGTATGCAGCGGAAAAGTAATAAAACTTAAGGACTGCGCTAGAACGCGGACCGTTTCTATGGGTGTTTGCGTTAGCGTGTGGTTCCTTCCCCGCTGCTGGTACGCCTCAGTGAGTGCTCAGTTGCAGGAACTTGAAAACATAGGCATGCAAATAGCTGAGAGGAACCTTCCTCGGGGGAAACTGAGTCCCAGAGAGGAGAACTAATCTGCACAAGGCTGCACACCTAACTAGGAGGAGAGCTGAAACTGGAACAAGCACGCAAGTCTCCTTCCACCATTCCGCACTGTGCTTCAAGGTCACTGCCGCCTTCAGAACTGAGAATTCCTGCTTCCTCGGATTTATTTTAGACGCCAAAACCCGTGGGCAAGTTTCCTTTACTCACACTTCTAGAATATGCAAATATTCTCTTTCTGGCCTATTCAACAAATGCAAGCTTTTCAGTACCAACATATTCAAATTGCATTCTCTATTGTTGTAAATAATTTTTAAAAGAGAGATTAAGGATTAGAGAAGGAAAAGGGAAGTAAAATAACTTCCAGTTTGATACGGCACCTTGAACACAATCATTAACCTATATTCTCTTCTCTTTTTTTGTTTGTTTGGAATGCAAATGTAAGAACTATTTTTTTATTGTGGTAACTTGGTTCATAACGTTGTATAAATTTGGGGTGCACTTCATTACATTTGTTGATTTCTGTGTAGACTACATCATGTTCACCATTCAAAGACTACTATCCCCACACCTGTGCCTAACCACCCCTTCGGCCCTCCTCCCAACCCCCTTCCCCTCAGATAACCAGCAATCCAATCTCTGTTGCTATGTGTCTGTTTGTTGTTGTTTTTATCTTCTACTTATGAGTGAGATAATACAGTATTTGACTTTCTCCTTCTGACTTATTTCATTTAGCATAACACCCTCAAGGTCCATCCATGTTGTCACAAATGGCCGGATGTCATCATTTCTATGGCTGAATAGTATTCCGTTGTTTATATATAGCACATCTTCTTTATCCATTTGTCCCTTATGGGCACCCAGGTTGCTTCCAAGTCTTGGCTATTCTGAACAATGCTGCGATGAACATAGGGGTGCATATATCTTCACACATTAGTGTTTTCAAGTTCTTTGGATAAATACCCAGCAGTGGAATGGCTGGATCACATGGTAGTTCTATTCTTAATTTTTTGAGGAATCTCCATACTATTGTCCATAGTAGCTGCACCAGTTTGCACTCCCACCAGCAGTGTATGAGGGTTCCCTTCTCTCCACATCCTCTCCACACTTGTTTCCTGTCGTTAATTATAGCCATTCTGACTGGCATGAGGTGATAACTCATGGTAGTTTTGATTTGCATTTCCCTCATAGTTAATGATGTTGAGCATCTTTTCATGTGCCTGATGCCCATCTGCATATCTCCTTTGGAGAAACGTCTTTTCAGATCTTTTGCCTGTTTTTTAATTGGGTTGTTGGTTTTTTTGCTAAGATGTATGTGTTCTTTGTATATTTGGGATATTAACCCCTTATCTGATATATGGTTTGCAAATATCTTCTCCCAGTTGTTAGGCTGTCTTTTTCTTTTGTCGATGGCTTCCTTTGCTGTGCAGAAGCTTTCTAGTTTGATGTGGTCCCATTTGTTTACTTTTTCTTTTGTTTCCATTGCCCAGTCAGACATGGTACTTGAAAGTATCCTGCTAAGACCGATGTTGAAGAGCATACAGCCCATGGTTTCTTCTCAAAGTTTCATGGTTTCAGGTCTTACACTCAAGTGTTTAATCCATTTTGAGTTAATTTTTGTGTATAGTGTATTATAATGGTCTACTTTCATTCTTTTGCATGTGGCTTTCCAGTTTTTCCCAGTACCATTTATTGAAGAGAATTTCCTTTCTCCACTGTATGTTCTTGGCTTCCTTGTCATAAATTAGCTCTCCATAGATATGTGGATTTATTTCTGGGCTCTCAATTCTGTTTCATTGATTTTTGTCTGTTTTTGTGCCAGTACCATGCTATTTTGGTTATAGCTTTGTAGTATATTTTGAAATCAAGGAATGTGATACCTCCAGCTTTGGCCTTTTTTCTCAGGATTCCTTTGGCTATTCAGGGTGTTTTTGTTGTTCCATTTAATTTTAGCATTCTTTGTTCTATTTCTTTGAAAAATGTTGTTGGAACTTTGATAGGGATTGCATTTAATCTGTAGATTGCTTTAGGGAGTATGAACACTTTAACTATGTTAATTCTTCCAGTCCAAGAGCACGGAAATCTTTCCATTTCTTTGTGTCTCCTTCAATTTCTTTCAACAATGTTTTATAGTTTTCAATGTGCAATCTTTCACCTCTTTGGTTAAGTTTATTCCTGGATATTTTATTCTTTTTAGTGCAATTGTAAATAAGGTTGTATTATTATTTTCTCTTTCTGCTACTTCATTGTTAGTGTATGGAAACACAACTGATTTTTGTATGTTGATTTGTATCCTGTAACTTTACTGCATTCATTGTTTCTAGAAGTTTTTAGGTGGATTCTTCAGAGTTTTCTGTATCTAGAATCATGTTATCTGCAAGTAGTGACAGTTTCACTTATTCCTTTCCTATTTGGTTCCCTTTTATTTCTTTTTCTTGCCTGATTGCTCTGGCTAGGACTTCTAACACTATGTTAAATAAGAGTGTTGAAAGTGGACATCCTTGTCTTGTTCCTATTCTTAGAGGGATAGCTTTCAGTTTTTCTCCATTGAGAATGATATTAGCTGTGGGTTTGTCATATATGGCCTTTATTATGTTGAGGTATTTTCCTTCCATACCCATTTTATTTAGAGTTTTTATCATAAATGGATGCTGTGTCTTGTCAAATGCTTTCTCTGCATCTATTGAGATGATCATATGATTTTTATTCTTCATTTTGTTAATGTGGTGTATCACATTGATTGATTTGCAGATGTTGAACCATCCCTGCATCGCTGGAATGAAACCCACTTGATCATGATGTATGATCTTTTTAATGTATTGTTGTATTCAATTTGCTAGTATTTTGTTGAGGATTTTTGCATCAATGTCCATCAGTGATATTGACCTGCAATTCTCTTGTTTTGTGTTGTCCTTGTCTGGTTTTGTATCAGGGTAATGTTGGCTTTGTAGAATGAATTAGGATGCATCTTCTCCTCTTCAATTTTTTGGAAGAGTTTGAGAAGGATAAGTATTAAGTCTTCTTTGAATGTTTGGTAGAATTCCCCAGGGAAGCTGTCTAGTCCTGGACTCTTATTTTTTGGGAGGATTGTGATTACTGTTTTGATCTCCTTGCTGGTGATTGGTTTATTCAAATTCTCTATTTCTTCTTGATTCATTTTTGGAAGGTTGTATGATTATAAGAATTTATCCATTTCATCTAGATTATCCAATTTGTTGGTGTATAGTTTTTCATTGGATTCTCTTATAATCTTTTGTATTTCTGAGGTGTTCATTGTAACTTCTTCTCTTTCATTTCTTATTTTATTTATTTGTGCCTTCTCTCTTTTTTCCTTGGTGAGTCTAGCTAAAGGTTTGTCAATTTCTTTATCTTTTCAAAGAATCAGCTCTTGGTTTCATTGATTTTTTTCTTTTTTTTTAAGTCTCTATTTCATTTATTTCTGCTCTGGTTTTTATTATTTCCTTCCTTCTACTGATTTAGGGCTTTGTTTGTTCCTCTTTGTCCATTTCCTTTAGGTGCACTGTTAGATTGTTTATTTGAGATTTTTCTTATTTGTTGAGGTGGGCCTATATTGCTATAAACTTCCCTCTTAGAACCCATAGTTTTTGGCTTGTTGTATTTTCATTTTCACTTGTCTCCAGATATTTTTTGATTTCTCCTTTGATTTCTTCACTGACCCAATCGTTGTTCAGGAGCTTATTGTTTAATCTCCACATATTTGTGGCTTTTCTGATTTTCTTCTTATAGTTGATTTCTAGTTTCATGCCATTGTGGTAAGAAAAGATGCTTGCTATTATTTCAATCTTCTTAAATTTGTTTTGTGCCCTAATATGTGATCAGTCCTGAAGAATGTTCTATGTGCATTTGAAAAGATGGTGTATTCTGTGAATTTTGGATGGAATGTTCTTTATATATCTACTAAGTCCATCTGGTCTAATGTGTCATTTAAAGTCAATGTTTCCTTATTGTTCTTCTGTTTGGATGATCTATCCACTGGTTTAAGTGGAGTGTTGAAGTCCCCTACCATTATTGTGTTACTGTTTCTCCTTTTATGTCTGTTAATAATTGCTTTATATATTTAGGTGCTCCTATGTTGGGTGCATAGATATTTACATGTTATACCCTCTTGCTGGATTATTCCCTTTATCATAATGTAGTGCTCTCTTTTGTCTCTTTTTGCAGTTCTTGTCTTAAAGTCTATTTTATCTGATATAAGTATTGCTACCCCAGCTTTCTTTTCATTGTTATTTGCATGGAGTGTCTTTTTACATCCCTTCACTTTCAGTTTGTGAGTGTCTAGGTCTGAAGTGTGTCTCTTGTATGAAGCATTTACATGGGTCTTGTTTTCTTATCCAATCAGCCACCCTGTGCCTTTTGATTGGAGCACTTAGTTTATTGACATTTACAGTAGCTATTGATAAGTATGTACTTATTGCCATTTTGTTACTTTTTTTCTGGGTGTTTTACTAGTTCTTCTCTGTTCCTTTCTTCTTCTCTTGCTCTTTTCCTTTGTGGTTTGATGGCTTTCTTTAGTATTATGTTTGGGTTCCTTTCTCTTAATTTTTTGTATATTTATTATAGGTTTCTGGTTTGTGATTACCATGAAGTTCCTATATAGTAACCTACGTATATAACAATCTGTATTAAGTTGATGGTCTCTTTAGTTTGACCTCTTTCTAAAACCTCTACTCTTTTACTCCTCTCCTCCCACAGTTTATGTTTTTGATATCATATCTAATCTCTTTTATGGTGTTTGTATATCCGTTACCTTCTTATCATTGAAATAGTTAATTTAAGGTCTTTTGTCTTTTGTCCTTCATAGTGTATTCATAGCTGGTTGATCTGCTACCTTTATTGTATTTTTGCCTTTACCAGGGATTTTATTGCCTTTTGGGTTGTTTTTTTTTTTCCTAATTTGTGGTCTTTTCTTTCCCACTTAAATAAGTCCCTTTAGCATTTTTTATAAAACTCATTTCTTGGTGATAAACTCCTTTAATTTTTGCTTGTCTGGGAAGCTCTTTATCTCTCCTTCCATTCTGAGTGATAACCTTGCTGGATAGAGTATCCTTGGCTGTAGGTTTTTTTCCTTTCAGCACTTTAAATATATCATGCCACTCCCTGCTAGCCTGTAAGGTTTCTGCTGAGAAGTCAGCTGATAGCCTTATGGGGTTTCCATTGTATGTAACTTGTTACCTTTTTCTTGTGGCTTTTAGGATTCTCTATCTTTACTTTTGGACATTTTAATTGCAATGTATCTTGGTGTGGGCCTCCTTGGGTTCATCTTGCTTGGTGCTCTTTGTGTTTCCTGTACCTAGATGTCTGTTTCCTTCCTTAAGTTACAAAGGTTTTCAGCTATTATTTCTTCAAATAGATTTTCTGCCTCTTTGTCTCTCCCTTCTCCTTCTGGGACACCTATAATACAAATGTTAGTGCACTTGATTTGTCCCTGAGGTCCCTCAGACTGTTCTCCTTCTTTTTAATTCTTTTTTCTTTTATCTGTTTTGCTTGGGTGATTTCCTCTAGTCTTTTGTCCAGCTCGCTGATCCGTTCTTCTGTATCATCTACTCTGCTATGGGTCCCTCTAGTGAATTTTTCATTTCCAGTATTGTATTCTTCAGTTATGATTGGTTCTTTTTTATATTTTCCAACTTTTTGTTGACATTCTCACTGAGTACATCCATTCTTCTCCCAAGATCAGTGAGCATCTTTATGACTTTTTGTTTGAACTCTTTGTCAGGTAGGTTATTTATTTCCGCATCATTTAGTCTTTTTTCTGGGGTTTTGTCCTGTTCCCTTGCTTGGAATGTATTGTTTTGCCTCCTCATTTTGCTTGTTTCTCTATGTTTATATCTATGTATTAGGTAGGTCAGCTGCATCTCCCAATCTTGGAGAGGTGGCCTTGTGTAAAAGATGCCTTATGAGGCCTAGGAGTGTGCTTCCCACTCATCACCAGTTCCAAATGTTTCAGGAGTGACCCCTGTATGGGCTATGTGTGTCCTTCTGTTGTGGCAAGATTGCTTTTGCCACAGGTGCCTGGGGAGGCTAGGCTGTCCCCTTGGCCAGCTGACAGTAGCTCTCAGCAGCATGTGGCTGCTATAGACCCTTCAGTCACTTTACCAGCTTTGGGGAGCCCCAGACAGTTGACTGCAAGATTTAATAGCACATTCCTATTGTAGTTTTTCTGTTAAGTGAGTTGGCCCCCAGCGTGGTTGATTGTTAGGCTCAGTGGCTTACAATTGCTGTAGGCCTCTGGCCTGCAAGGCTATTGTCAGCTCTCTCAGGATTGCGGCTGAGTCAGGCTGGCCCCAGGCATGGGAGCATGCAATCATTTCAGGCTTTGGAAGGTGGGGAAAATCCCTTATGTGGCTGTTTGAGAAGCTCAAGTCTTCTGCAGCTGACAAGTCCCACTGCCCACAGGGCCACACACACTGTCAACACAGCCATGCCGCATGCATACATCCTGACTCCCTGAAGCAGACCCAGTCACCCCCCTGCAGAAGGCCCACACACTCCACTCACTCATCATGGACACCCTGCCCCACAGAGGCAGACCCACTTGCTGCAGAGGATCCAGGCACCCAGTCTATACTGGCCCACAAGTTGCCTGAGGGCTTTCTGTTGGGTGGGGCCAGTCCCTACAGCAGGCTACCTGCCCTGGCTGAGCTGGATTAAATTAGTGCTCTAGTGGATGGGGCAGACCCCTGGGCTAACAGGCCAGGGGAAGAACTCCAATGGCTTCTACCAGCATCTGTGTCAGCATGCCACACTATGTGTCAGCATAGGTCACACTAATGGCTGCCACCAATGTCTCAGTCCCTGGAGAGGTCTCAGCTCTCACTGAGATGCACCCAGAGCTATCAGGTGAGTCTATTTTCACCAAGGGACTGTGCACCTTTCTTTCTGGTGATTTTAGGTTGCTTTCCAAAATAAGTGAATTTGTGCATGGGCCCTTTAAGAGCCAGCTTTATTTTCCCTTATGCCTGATAGCTTTTCTAGGAGTTTCCCCTGTTGTTCTTAGCAGCTGGCAAAGCCAGATATTATGAGACTCATCTTGATGTGCTGAGTCCAAAGGATGCTTATAACAGTAATACTCCCCTGCTCAGGTTCCCTACTCCTCCAGGGAAGGCTGCATACCTTAGGATTGCTCCCAGCCAGGCGTGAGGCACTGCGGCTTGCAAAGGTGGCTTTATTCCTCTCCAGAAAGGAATTTATGCCTCTCACACCTCAGTCAGGACTGTCCCTTGTTGCAGGGGTTCTTTGTATAGAGCTTTCAGTTCTCTCTCATGGGTAATTGTTCCAAGAGTAGTTGTAAATTGGTTACATCTGTGGGACGAGGTGAATTCAGAGTCTGCCTATGCCACCATCTTGACATCTCTCTCTCTATTCTCTTCTAAAACACTATTAAAATGAAGGCAAAAATTATGAACTCAAGAGCAGACAAAGAGAATGAGAGAGAAGACTGCAACAGACAAGACACTTCAACAAAACTTTGGAAGATAGAAAGTGGATGGATGAATGGGAACTGACTTACTAGAGGGGAGAAAATTAAAAAATGAGTGACTACAGAGGGGACACAACAAAAAGCAGCCAATTTGGACCACAGAACCTCAAAAAGGCTCAGAAATTGATGGCACCAGGTAATTTAAAGGTAAAGAATAAAGCAAGAGGATTTGTTGAAAGTCTGCATTAGGAGGAGTTAGACCCCTCCCCTAACCCCTTTCCAATCTTGTAGATCCAGATAACTACCCCCAACACCAGTAGGATGGAGTGAAACATGAGGTCCTGGACTTGAGAACACCATTGATGGCAGAGGGCAGGGGTGATTGAGTTAATGGGAACAGAGGGAAAAAGTGATAATCTAGAGACTGAACAGGGAGGCTCCCCACTCTCGTGCCTACTGAAAGGCTCAGAACCCTGGACAACAGGTGTGTGCCTCTCTAGTCAGGAGGTGGGAGGAGTCCTCTGGATAAAAGCAAAGACCGACAATACTGACAATTGCGAGTCCTTCTCCTTCCATACCAAAAAAACCATGGCAATGAAACTCCCCAGTTGTCAAGCTGAGTCCCACACCAGAACTTCCAATGAGCTTTTTAGTGCCTCACCCCTAAATAAGAGAGGACAATTGAGGTCACTAAATATTTTATGAAAGCCTCTAACATGAGAATAGGAACAAAAATAAACAGGAGAATCACACACACAAAAAAAACAGGGACAGTGGAGGAAGTAGGCAAAACTTTTTCAACAAAACAAACTGTTAACATCCTCAGACAGATGAGAAGAGAACACATCCAAAACCAGGATGCTATTAGAAGTCACAGAGAGCTAGAAAGAGCTCTTAGGGATTAAAAGTGTTAGTGAAAAATTAAAAATACAAAAAAGCAATCAAAAGGATAGGAAGATAAAGTTAAGGAAATTTAACAGCACCAAAAGTTAAAGAATGTAAACTAGGAGAAAAAGACAAGAAATTAGAGGACAAATCCAGTCTTAGATACAATTTCCAGTAAGAGGAAACATATAAAATTGAAAAGAAGAAATAATTAAAGAAATAGTACAAGAAATTTTCCCAAAACTAAAGTGAGTTCCTAGACTGAAGGAGCCCAGGTGTGGAAAAAAAATCCACATAAAGACATATCAGCGTGAAATTTCAGAATGGGTAGGATAATGAGAAGCTAAAAGCTTCCAGAGAGAAAAAATATAACATATAGGGAGTCAGGAATCACAATTGCATTGGACTTTCCAAGAGCAACAATAGAAGCTAAAATACAATGGAATAATGCCTGCAAAATCATGTGCAGAAATCTTTCCAATCTAGAATTCTAAAGCCAGTCAAACTCAGTCAAGTGTAGAATAAAGACATTTTCAAAAATTGACCTCCCATATACCCTTTCTCAAGAAGGTACTGCTCCACCAAAGAAGAGTGGGAGAGGGAGAAAATAAAGCAAAAGAGAGGAGGACATGGTATTCAGGAAATAGGGATCTAAACCAGAAGAGGAAGTGATAGTGATGGATGGCAGAAGGAAGTCCAGCGACAGCTGGGCAGCAGGCCTGGAGAGCAACCAGTGTGGATCAGAGCGAGAGGAGGAAGGGCAGGCCCCGGGAGGGGTCTTTGGGACGCAGGGGGAGACCAATAGTCTGCTTGAGGCTTCTGACTCTGTTGAGAGGAGTTGTATAATTCTGTAAGAGTTTGAGGCAAAACTAATTGATTCATAGAAAATTTTATGATGAAAAATAACTCCAGAAAAAATATTTACAAAAGAATGTATTTATATTTTGTGATGCAGCTATTAATAAGATGTATATAGCCATAATTCTGTAAAAATTTAGTATTAGTTCATCCAAAATTGTGAAATAATTATGGAATGTGGGGAGGAAAATTATGTGTATATTGCGGGGGCAGATTGTGAGAGAACTAAACTGTCATACAGGAGGCTAAGAGCTCATGTCTTAAGTGAAATAAATAAATAATAAGCAAGCTACTTGGAAATACGAAGGTAAATACGTAATGAAAAAGCCAATAGTTGATAACAACAGCTCTCAGGGGTAGGACTTAGGGAGGAGGATAGGTGGGACTTGGACCTGCTTTTTGTTATTAGCCCTATAACACTATTTGACTCTGTAACTTATATTCATGTATTACTTTGATTTAAAAAGACTTAATCGGGCAAGAACAGAAGGGAAACACATGGCAGAGTGAGAGTCGATGCTCATGCAATGAAGCCTTGGGGGTGAAGACGCAGAGGAGAGAAGGGTATGATGGATGGCGGATGGGGCGGGCTCTGGCATCAAGCAAATAGTGAGCAGAGTGAATTAGACAATAAAGTCTAAGAAAGGGAGGAAGTGTAAGACATAGCTGCTCAGAAATGATGTGTAGCTCAATGCCAGTGACACAAAGCTTTTTCCACCTGAAACGTCCATGCCTCTGGGCTTCACTGGGACCTGGCCAGGGGCCAGCACGCGTTGTACAATCAGGCAGGACATTAGGGTGGAGGGGCAGACAGACAAAGGCGTCTGAATTGTGTATGTCCATCATCTTCCACACAGCAAAATGAACGTACACCATCCCTTTCAAACCCCAGTAAAGTGGGATTCTCAAGCTTGACAGCACAGTGACTACTGGGGATAATTTAAGTCATATCAAAAGTCACCGTCTGTTGGCAGACTGTCCTTATGTTAGTGACTGTGAATTTTTTAGAAAGGGCTTTCACAGGTTTACCCTACCTGAAGTCTCCAACTGAATTTTCCCTTAAGATTTAGTTCCCCCACTGCAAATTCTCTTACAAAGAAGTTTTCCAAAGGAGACCTTGGACAGCCAGTGTTGTTCACACCTTCGCTCTTTGCTCTTGTTCCTACGGCCTAGAATTCCTTCTTCTCCTCCACCTCCACTTTCGTCTGGCTAACTGGGCCCATTATTAAGATTTCCCAGGCATCAATTTGCTCCAGGAGGCCTTTCTGGAGCTCTTCCCAGTATTCTACTCTGCATCCAAGGTGGATAAGACGGTCTTCCTCTGTTCCCGGAGTGAGTTGTGCATAGCTCTATTCTTACCCTTAGCCCACTGGGATAGAATTTCCCTTGGCCGTCTGTCTCCTCTGCTGTACCATCCGTCTCCCCTACAGAACTATACATTTCTGAAGTTAAGGGCTATATTTGATTTTCTCTAAATCCCTACAAGTGCCAGTACCAAAGGAACTAGCCTAGAAAGTAGCAGTCACAGGCAGTGGTAAGTTAAGACCTGAAGAATGAGTGTTGCTCCCTGAACACAGAGCAAATCAGAAAAGGGGACCCTTTGTGGAGGTAACTGGCTTAGCAAGCAGAGCCCTGGCTAGCTTTAGGGCCTCGTTCACCTGCGGCTGGTGCCTCTGTACAGGGTTCAAGCTACACAACTTTATGCAACACCTTTGCTTACAGCTGTGTGACCCTGGTTACCTGCTCTCAATCTGAGCTTTCTCATCAGGAAAGTGCAGAGAACAGTAAAGCTCACCTGGTGAGGTTGTTCGGAAGATTATAAGAAGTATTGCATGAAAAACCCTCTGCCGAGTGCCTGGCACAGATTAAGAGCCCCGTAACTGGTAGAAGTTATTGTGATTATTGTTTATAACAAGATGTCAGGGAGCCATTGGAAACTTTTAAGCCACATAATGCATTTTTGTGGTTGAGAAAGGTTGCTCTGGCGGCAGCGCAGTGGATGAAATGAATGGGAAAAGGAGCGGAGGCAGAGAAGGAGTTGGGAAGCTATTACAGCAGCTCAGGGAGAGTGGGAGGGGCGAGTCAGAGCAGAGCAGGAACAAGGGCTGGAGCAACAGACACATGTTTTCTGCACATCCTTTGGCATTCTGTTCTACTGCTCTGCAAACCTGCCTCCCTGCAGAGGCTCCCCAAGAAACCATCAGGACCTGTGCAGAGAGCCCTGCGCTGAGGACTGGTGCCAAGGCAATTCAGCATGTAACCATGCATTCAAATAGAAGGGCTGGTCGGAGGAGAGGAAAAACACTGTAACCTTCCCCCGGGGACCCAAAAGGCCTGAACACGCATCCATAATCCCCCGGAAACTTCTGCAATCCAAATGTCCAAATGAGAGGGTTTAAATGAGAATGAAACCCCATACAATGCACATGTGCTCACAAACACACGTGTATGTTTTAGAGATGGGTGCCAGAATAAGAGAGCCCAGGCCAGCGGAGGAATGTTTTCCAGACCCGCAGTGCCAGAGCTCCCATCCGCTGAGTGCAGGCGGGGAATGGGATGTGGAGTAGCGAGGAGGGGCCCCGTGCCTGATGGCCTCTCTCTAGATACTGAGCTCACAGGCTCATTCCAGATTGGAAACACATGCACCATCAGGGAAGGCAGGAACCAGAAATCAACAACATATAAAAATATTTCCTTCCACAGACACTTTTTCCTCCATAATCTAGCCCCTCCTCCCCAGTCTCCCTTCACTTCTTTATCGGCAATGGGCTTGCTGGGGACGGACAGGCTCTCGTGCCCCATAAATAATAATATGAGTGGAGGCTTTACATATGGTTTGTGTCTCTATTTCTGAGTCAGTCTGAATGCACCTGAAGTTGTAACAGCCGAGGGAGAGATTTCCAATGGCACATAAAGCCTGCTTTGAGAAATGTGCAAGGAGGGCTTGTCTTTCTTGTTATTTCAGTGTTTTGTTTTATTTTTTTCTATTAGTGCCATATGGTGGTGGCACCATCTCAACGCCTGGAGTCAGAACTTGGAGGGAAATTCACCTCCTATAGCATGTAGCAAAGCAAAAGTATCTTTTGAGCAAAGGCTTTCAACCTAGGGCCCAAAGATGCTATAGGGATGCTGAACATCCTTGCTCCCCAAAATGTTGCATTGTGATAGTTTGCATCTGTGTGCACACATGGATTTTTCTAGGAGAAAGCTCACAGATTGTTGCCAAATTCTCAACTGGATCCATTACCAAAAACGTTTAGAATTACTGACTTAGCTGTTAATCAGCCCAGTGAGTGCCATCCTCATCTGAAGTTTGAATCCTCTCATCATTGTTTCATTCATGCAATAATCGAATTTATGCTTGAACACCTCCAGTGAGAAAAACCTGACAGAATAGCCTAATAATTGAGAACAGAGGCATTGGAGCTCGTGCTCCACAGCAGGTGTTCACAGCTGGTGCTGCCACTTTCTAACTGTGGACCTTTGGGCCAGTAGGTTAGCCCAGCTGGTCCTCAGTTTCATCATCCATATAAAGTATTTTAGATACTTCTGAGATTAAATGAAATAACGTGTGCAGAGCTTTTAGCGCAGCCCATGGGAACACAGAAACAGTACAAAAAAGAGTCATCGCTATTTTTATCATCATCTTTATCATTATTGTTATTTCCAAAGAGACAACTCATTACCATTCTGAAAAAAAATGGTAATCTACTCTGTTTTTCTTCCTTACAAAATTCTTCCTCCTTGTGTGGAACCAAAATCTGCTTCCTGCAGCTTCCAGTCATTGGTCTTCGTTGACACTTGGTCATGCAGAACCAGAGGCAGAGTTCAAAGGCCGTCTGTCCCACCATTCAATTGTAGCATTCCAGGAAAACTCGCATTCTAAAGCAATGCATTTTAGTAACACTTGCTCAGTAAGAAAGGGAAAATTAAAGCTAGAGAGCTTTAGACTCAAGAGAAAGTGATTTTTTCTATTTGTTTCATGAAGACATTTTGACAATAAAGCTTCTTTATAGCTTTAAGTGGATAGTTTTAAAACTTAAAATCCAGTGTCTGGTTCCACTTACCTTTTACCCAAAAGATTTTTGCTTTCTCTACCTCTCACTACCAGCACTGTCATTAACACAGGGTTTGTTACAAATTCTTCTAACCCCTTATCGCCTACTGTTATGATAAACAGTCAGCACGTTATCACCACAAGTATGTCTCCTGGAGCAGAGCTGGTTCCAGATCCCCAGGCACTGGTAGTCCTGATGCTCTGAGCTCCACGACAGCAGGGATAATGGTTGTCTTGTTTCCCTTTGAGTTATCCAGCACCTAACTCCTGTTAGGAACTTAATAGACATTTATTGAATGAATGAACAATTAATGGATTAATGAATTATAAGCAAGAGTAGCTTGCGCAAAGCAAATCATGTTCCTTTACTAATCCATAGTGTCATATCCAATTTGAGTTATAAAAATTTGTTTTTATAGCCTTTAGAATTAAAATGCATTTGAGGACAGGTTTTATATTTTCTCACTCCAGAAATCATTTCTTTTGTTGGCTAAACACTCACAGATCTTTAAATCATTCCTTCTATTATATGCTTCTATATCCTTTCAGCCATCCGCATTCTTCTCTTCTGGACATTGAAGGCTGGTTGTTCCTCAGCCCTAGAGCTGTCGGAGTCCTCGGCTTGGAGGCTTGTCCAGCGTCCAGGTTTGCCCGCTGCTGTTCTCTGGGGGGAGCCAGTAGGTCCCGAGTTGGGGGCTTCATTACAACCTCTTCAGAGTCAGAAGTTTAGAAAAGATAATACTGAAGAGACATTTTAGACAATGAGCTCCGTTCTTCCTTATGTTTCAAGGATCTTTAAGATTAGGTACATGGGGCTGAGTGGTGGCAGAAGTGAAGCTTGTACTTGAGACAAATGATATAATTCAGACGGAAGACCTTGATTCTCTAAGCACAGCAATTGTCTAAGATAATCAGACTGAAGCCGTCTTGCCTGCTGCCACCCTCACTGGCAAAATAAATTGCACAAACAAAAACCTATTTAGGAGCCGGCCCCATGAGGTAGTAGTTAAGTTCAGCATGCTCCGCTTTGGCAGCCCAGGTTTGTGGGTTTGAATCCCAGGCGTGGACCTACACACTCATCAGCCATGCTGTGGTGGTGACCCACATATAAAGTGGAGGAAGATTGGCACAGCTTAGGGCTAATCTTCCTCACGAAAAAAAAAAATCTATTTAAAAGTTCAGCCTTGATAGCAAGCAAAGATATTAAAATTAAAACTTGAGTGAGATGCCATTTTTTGGGATAATTAAAAGCTATAAAGATTAAAAAGAAAGAGAAGTCCCAGAGCTGATGAGCATGCAGAGTCAGGCATTCCCAAACACAGCTGATGGAAGCAAAATAGATCAGCGGAGCTTTCCAGAGAGCAATCTGGCAGTCATCGCAAAACTTTAATCCGCACACCACGGGACACGGCACTCTCACTTGTAGAAAATACATCCTTAGGAAATTATCTGAGACATACACAGAGATATATGTTCAAAAATATTCGTTGCAGCATAATTCATAATAAAAAGTAGGAAACAAATATCAAATCTTAGGGAATTTATTCAGCTATAATATATCCATATGATTGAACACTATGCCCAGAACACTTACGTCACAAACAAATTTTAACCAGGAAAATGTTTGCAGTTTATTAACAAGTGCAAAAACAAAAGAAAAGAAAAGCATTCAAAGCAGACCACTCAACAGCACACAAATCCTTCCAGCTAGTTAATTCCTAGCTTCTTTCAGATCTCAGTTCATTCATCTTAAAGCTCCTGAGCAAGTTAGTTCTCCTTATCTCGCGCCCTCATAGCTCCACGTCCCTCTTCTTCTTCATACTTGTCAACTGTATAAATAGAGGTACACCTTGTGTTCATTTGTGTGACTCTTTGATTAATGTCTGAGCCTCCAACTAGAATGCAGCTGAATGAGGGTAGGGCCTGCACATGTTAAAGTGCTCAAAATATTCTGAAAGAATGATGTATGATACCACTATTATATAAGAATCTGTATGTATATATGCACATAGAAAGGAGACTGGAATAGTATTTCCACTATTAATATTTTAATAATGGAATTTCTAGGACTAGTGGGATTGTATTTTGTTGCAAGTCTTTTGAATTGAGTGCATTAGAGTATTTAAGTCATTTTAAAAATAATTAATGTTATATGAAAAATAAGTTTGCAAAATCAGTGTGGTGACTGACATCTGTCTACAGACGATATTCCTTGAGTCCTTAGGAATTGTAATTGTATTATGACAGGAATTGTCTTGGTAGTGTCTAGTAGGGAAGGGATTCTGGAGGAGAAACAAGAAAACCTTTAGTCAGAGTTGAGAAAGGCAGAGCAACCAAAGGGCGAAGGATGCAGGGCAGAATGAGGGGACGCACACACTGCCATTACTTGTTGCTGGAGGTACGGAGTGAGGCCAGAAGTGGTGGAGGGGAGACTAGAGAGGTAGATAACAGAGAGACATGTATGCCAGCTCAGAGCCTGTAGTCAAAGGAGGAGTCACTGGGGGTGGCGATGTGCTTGGTTTAGGTTCAAAGAGATCTCTGATGGCTCCCTCTGGAGAGGGAGAGGTCTGGAAACAGCAGGCTCAGTTTTCAGGCTGTTTCCGTCATCTGGGCAGAACAGATGAGGATCTGAAATGAAGCTATGGCTATAGGGATGAACTAGAGAGGATTGTTCAAGAACTACCGAGAAAAGAAGAGTAAGGATTGACAACTGAATCAAAGGAAGAAGGAGTCAAAGATAACATCAGATTTCTATCTTGGGTGACCATATAGTTGTGCCACCAAATGAAATAGAGAATTTCAGGTGTATTTATTTACTCATTTATTTGTTTTGAGGAAGATTAGCCCTGAGCTAACATCTGCCACCAATCCTCCTCTTTTTGCTGAGGAAGACTGGTTCTGAGCTAACATCTGTACCCATCTGCCTCTAGTTTATGTGGGACGCCTACCACAGCGTGGCTTCACAAGTGGTGCATAGATCTACACCCAGGATCCGAACCGGCAGACCCCGGGCCACCAAAGCAGAACGTGTGAACTTAACTGCTGTGCCACCAGGCTGGCCCCTCAGGTGTGTTTTTGAGAAGGAGGATGAGGTCCATTTCAGACATGTTGAATTTGAAGCTTAGAAGGGAAATCTGGACTGAAAATTTAGACTTGAGAGTCATCCACACAGAAGTGATGATTAAAAGTTTGTAGGTAGGTAAAATCACCCATGGAGAGTGTTAGAATAAGGAGAAAATTGTCAAGCGTGAGAACCTATGAAGCACCAATAGTTAAGGGGTAGAAAGTAGAAAAGGCATGTTCTGAGAGAAAGAGAAGGCATGTTCAGATGTACAGAGCAAAAGCCAAGGGAATAGGGATTTTGAAAAGGAAAGAGAGAGGGGGTTGAGCAAATGCAGCACAGTTTTAGTAAAATTAGTATTGAAAAGAGTTGGAAATCAGATAGTGAGCAGTGACAAGGGTAAGAAGAATTTCAGCAGAATGTACATAGAAGCCAGGGTTCAGGGGTGTAAAGAATGAATGGATTGTTCAGAATGAGAGTCTGTAAACATAGGCCACATTTCCAAAAAGTTAGTAAAAGGAGGGGGCCAGTCCCATGGCCAGGTGGTTAAAGTTCTGCACACTCTGCTTCAGTGGCCCAGGGTCCGCAGGTTTAGATCCTGGGTGCAGACCTACTCCATTCATCAGCCATGCTGTGGGGGCATCCCACATACAAAGTGGAGGAAGATTGGCATGGATGCTAGCTCAGGGCTAATCTTCCTCACACACAAAAAAAGAAGGAAAAGGAGAGCAGAGATTTGCTGGGGCCTGGGACTGGGAGAGGACAGAGTGGATGGGGGTGGGTCTCAAGTCAGAGTAGGTGGGGGAGGTTGAAAATAAAGGAAGGAGAGAGAAATGACTGAGAACAAAGTCCCAAAGGAGTCAGGAGGGAAACTGGCAAGGACACAACCCATGGGTTAGCATGTGTCAAAGGAGGAATGCCTCGTCTCTGTGCCTTACACTGGTGTGCCACCACACTGTGGCCAGTGTGTAAGATATATTTGTATTGGAGTTGACTCTATATATTATAATTGCCAATATCTGCCAGGCATAATGCTGAGCAGAAAGGTTTGGAAGTGTGGGATCCATACATCGACAGCTCTGTACAGCTTCCTGTAAATAGGAAGAGAGACTGAGCATAGCATCAAGCCAGTGCAAAAGAAGAATCAGGTATCTCCTGGAACATGATAGAGCTTTTCAAGACTATCTAAGAGAGTTCAGGCAGGGCAGTAAACATTCCAACAGTAACCTGGTGCTCAAGCAAGACAGTGAAGAGCATGATAATTGGGGACTCCTTCCTGAACACTGAAGCTTTGTTCGCTGATGCAGTCATTTCCCTATAGTTGTTTGCTGGCATTATACTTCTCTTTTTTAGTCTCTTAATTTAAAGGTGTGCCAAGAACACGAAAAGGTTGAAAAAGCACTGCCTTGTCCTCCAAGACTGGGAGAAAGAGAATGAAGGTTTGGGTGCAGGAGAGTTTACAGGAAGTTGAGGACCATGACTACGCTCTGATGGAGAGAGCCAGGCAATTCAACCCCTTGACAAATCTAGCTTTTTCATGTAAATCTCCTAAATATAAAAGTAAGTTCAATGATGACAGAGGACAGGGACCTCTTAACAGGGCATGAAAGAGCCTTCACCATCACGCCTCAGCCCAAGTCCATAGAGACTTCCCTCGCTGAAATGTGGTTCTTTACCCTCTTTTAATTCCCAGTTTGCATATATTCTATACCAAATATATATACTTAAAGTATATTTTGTCTTCAACAAACATTTATCATATACTTCCTGTTTTCCAGCATTTAACTTTGGTTGGGGGTTGGTATAAAAAATAAAGAAATAAAAGGCATCCCTGAATTTTTAAATAATACTCCTATGATGTTATTGTGCCATTGAAATCACTTTATACAATGATCCTTGAAACAAATTTATTGGTTCTAGAAAATACATCTCTTATTCATTAATTTGTCAATTCTTTACTTAAAATGCTAAGATGCAAGCTCAATTGCAACCCTTTACTTTAGTCTAGACCCTGGCATCTCCTAGCTCCATGACCAATCTCTTTCCCTACCACACATTACCTACCTCCTTTATTGTTTAGAAATAGTATCTAAACCAATGCATTTTTTATTCCCATTAAATTACAGTGCTCTTAAGCTGCCCACTTATAGAATCAATAGTTGTCATTGCTTCTGAGGAGAGAAGGGTGTCTATTAGAACAAAGAAACTGTTACTCAGCAATGAGTATCAAAGACGAGTTTCTTGAGTTCTCAGCTGGACAGTAGACTTTGCTGAAAAAGAAAAGAAATTCTTAAATTCCAAAAACTCCCTTTAAGTATCAGGAGCTAAATGTGGTCAGTTCAGACCAGAGAGCTTCACAAAGAGTCTTGGTGTGGAGAGCCAGAGGCCTCTAGACAGCTAACCCAGGGGCTAATTCCCTTAGGAATTCAGTGCCCACACACATCTTGGCCTCAAGTTGGAACAGGCATATGGCAAATTAATACAAGCCCAAGATGGACTGAGGGGAAAACTGAAAGCAAAAGGAGCTTGGTCCCCACTTCCCATTTGGAACTCTAGGATTTGAATGCCTTGCTGAGTGCCCAAGACAACATGGGATCACAACAGAGTGAAATGGCAGCATGACAGGTTTGTTGAGAACAGGACAGATGGATTGAGATATCCTCTATCTCCTCCTTTCCCTCGGGATTCTCCGCACCTATGTCTGCTGGTATGGGAGGTACTCAGAGTTTCTGGTGAGTCCCCAGTGGGAATCTGACTTGGCTATCCTCAAAGGCTTCTCCTACCCAGGCCCTTCTCTACTTCAGGTTTCCTGAATTATTCCTTATTTGTCATGATTTTCTCAACACTTACCAACCTACTCCCTTTGACCTTAGTCCTCTGGTCATCAATGTCGCTCTTCATGTAGAATTGATATGATTTTTTAGGTGGGGTAAATTGATATGATTTTTTAGGTGACCAGCACCATGGACAATGGTGTACCATTTCCTCTGTTCTGGACACTAATCTTGCTTTTAACGCAACCTAAGAATCCACTCTCTATTTTATTAATTATTTCACACTGTGGCCTTATTTTAGGTGCAGTCAACTAAATTTTAAGTCTTTTTCAAACCAGCTCTTTACCACCTTGTGTGTGTGTGTGTCTGTGTGTGTGTGTGTGTGTGTGTGTATTTCTCTTTTTTTAACCTCAAGTAAAGACTTGACATTTTACCCAGTTGAATTTCATCCTATTGATTTTGGCCCATAACTCCAGTCTTTTGAGATTATTTTGAAATGCTGCCCAGTTCTGTCCATCTCTTAGTCAATGTTTTTATCAGCCAATTATATGAAGACATAAAAGATGTACATATCAAGGTTGTGGGTAACACAGGAAGTCCTATATCTCTGGAGGCCCTCCTTTGGAATGGCTCTAAAGCATTAATCAGCACATAAAAGAACAAGAGAACGCCTCCCTTACTAAAACACAACACAAAACTTGCCAGGCTTTTTAGAGAAAAGCTCCAGAAATGTGTCTGGCTAAGGACATAGACTTCCCAGTTCAGAGCACGGGAGTCAAGTCAGACAGACCTGGACTGGAGTCCCAGCTGTGGAAGAGTTACTCTGTTTTTCTAAGCATCAATTTTCTTATTAGAAAATGAGAGTCATAAAAGCAATCACCTAATAATTTGCCTATGACTACCTAACAACTGTTTCCCATCCAAGACATTCTCATATCCCCACACCTGAAACACCCATCTGGAGAGACCCTCTCCCACTCACAAGAAGACACCTTCAGCCATTACAGATCTGAAGTCCAACAGAGCTTCCAGCATACAGCAATCAAAATACACCCGTAAGAATTAGCCTACTCGTGGTGACAGGAAGTTCCTTTCTCATGTTCTTCTTGGCTAATATTCAACCATGTAATGGTATTCAACCATTATAAGACATAAAAGATGTACATATCATTATGAATTCATTTGCTGGTAGTTTTAAGTGTCAGTAAATACTTATTTCCTTTTTCTTTTTTTTTCTTTAAGGACTCCTCTCCCAGAAGGAGCAGGAGCAGGCAGAGCTAGTAGTGGTTAAAGGATAGTCTCTAGACAGACCACCTGGGTTCACATCACAGCTCCACCACTTATTAGCTGTGTAACCTTGCAGGGATTACTTATTCTGCGTCTGAATGTCTTCATTTGTAAAGTGTGGTTACTTATAATATCCAACTCATAGACTTGTCGTGCGGGTTATGGGTGAACAGATACAAAGATCTTAGAATGGTGACTGACATTTATTTCTTGATATGTCTCTACTTAGTCTATTCTCTTTACTTACAATGTAAACCTTCCTCCTTTCTTCTAATTTGTGTTGCCACTTTCCACCCAGCCCCAGAAGTTAGCACCAGGAAATCTCCCCTACTTAAGCTTTCTTACTTAATTCCTTCCTGTCTGATCACTCCTTTATGATCTTCACACATCATTTAAATTTTAGTCACTACCATATTTCCTCTATTTACATACACCATTGATTATAAGATAAATCATCGGTTTAAGTAGTTTTTCAGAGAGAAAAATAAAAGAATCACTACCACGATAAATGCATGCACTATTTGTCCATGGGCAATTTCTAAAACTTAAATGTACTCATATGTTTTAAAGTGACTATAGACAATAATACTGTGTCGTATATTTGAAAGTCGCTAAGAGAGTAGATCTTAAAAGTTCTCATCACAAGAAAAAAAAATTGTAACAATATGTGGTGATGGATGTTAACTAGACTGATTGTGGTGATCATTTCACAATGTAGATATATTGAATCATGTTGTACATCTGAAACTAATTATAATGTTATATGTCAATGATATCTCAATAAAAAAGTGAATGTTAATATGTTAGACTCCTATATATGACAAGTGAGGTCTGGGGAAGGTAAGAGAACTCTCTCACATATGGACCACAGAGCTCAGCTGGCCATCTTGCAAAGATCTTGGATTCCATTGATCTTAAAGGAGAACCAGGCAAAAGAATAGGGGTGATGTAGTATGATCCACTGTTTCTTGGAAAAATACCACTTGAAATATGTCTACTCATAATATAACATTACAGCTGTCTTTTAAGTGGTGGTAACTCTTTTTTTTTTAGATATTTTTATTGTGGTAAAATAAACATAACCTAGAATTTACCATTTTAAACATTTTTAAATGCACATTTCAGTGGCATGAAGTACATCCACAATGTTGTACAGCCATCACCACTATCGATTTCCAGAACTTTTTCATCATCCCAAACAGAAACTACTACTACTCTACTTTCTGTCTGTATGAATTTGCCTTTCTAGATATCCATATAAGTGAGTCTTACAATATTTGTTTTTGTGTGTCTAGCTTATTTTACTTAACATATTTTCAAGGTTCAGCCATATTGTAGCATGTATCAGAATTTCATTCCTTTTTAGGGCTGAATAATATTCCACTGTATATATGCGTGACATTTAGTTTATGCATTCATTAGGTAATGAACATTTGGGTTGTTGCCACCTTTTGGCTATTGTGACTAAAGCATTAATAAAAATTGGTGTACAAGTATCTGTTCGAGTTCCTGCTTTCAATAATTTTGGGTACCTAGAAGTATAATTACTGGATCATATGTTAATTCTATGTTTGACTTTTGTAGAAACCACAAAATAGTTTTCCACAGCAGCTGCAACATTTTACACTCCCACCAGCAATGCACAAAGGACCAAATTTTCCACATCCTCAACAACACTTTTTATTTTGCTTTTTTTTTTTTTAACAATAGTCATCCTAGTGGGTATGAAGTGGAATCTAATCATGGTTTGATTTGCATTTTCTTAATGGCTAGTGATGTTGAGCATCTTCTCATGTGCTCATTGACCTTTTGTGTATTTTCTTTGGAAAAATATCTGTTCAAGTCTTTTGCCCATTTTTGAGTTGTGCTTTTGTTGTTGTTTGTATATTCTCTTTATATATTCTAGATACTAATCCCTTATCATATATACAATTTGCAAATATTTTCTTCCATTCTGTGGGTTGCTTTAGTGTCCTTTGATGCCCAAAAGTGATTAATTTTTATGAATTTGAATTTATATATTTTTCTTTTGTTGTCTGTGCTTTTGCTATCATATCCAAGAAATCATTGTCAAATCCAATGTCATGAAGCTTTTCCCCTATATTTTATAGATTTATAGTTTTAGTTCTTATGTTTAGATCTTTATTCTATTTTGAGTTAATTTTTGTATGTGGTGTTAGGTATAGGTCCACTTTCATTCCTTTGCATGTAGATATCCAGGTTTCCAGGCAACAATTGTTGAAAAGGCTGTCCTTTCCCCATTAAATGTTCTTAGCGTCTTTTTCAAAAATCAATTGACCATATACAGGAAGGTTTATTTGTGGGTTCTCAGTTCTATTTCATTAATCTATATGTATGTCCTTATGCCAGTATCACACTATTTTGATCACTGTAGCTTGGTAGAAAGTTTGAAATCAGGAAGTATTATTCCTCCAAATTTGTTCTTCTTTTTCAAGATTATTTTGGCTCCTTGGGGTCTCTTGAGAGTCCATGTAAGTTTTAGGATGGATTTTTCTATTTCTGCAAAACACACCATTGGGATTTTGACAGAGATTGAAATAAATCTGTTGGCTTCTTTGGGTAGTATTGTCACCTGAACAATATTAAATCTTCCAAACCATGATCCCAGGGTGTTTCTTCACTCATTTACGTCTTCTTTAATTTCTTCCAGCAACGTTTTGTAGTTTTCAAGCTGACAAGTCTTTTGCCTCCTCAATTAAATTTATTCCTAAGTATTTTATATTCTTTTGATACTACTATAAATGGAATTATTTTCTTAATTTCCTTTTCAAATTGTTCATTGCTAGTGTATAGAAAGGCAGCTGATTTTTGTATGTCGATTTTGTATCCTGCTGTTTGTTGAATTCATTTATTAGCTCTAACAATGTTTTTGTGTGTGGAATCTTTAGGGATGTCTATGTATAAAATCATACCATTTTCAAACAGAGCAACTTTTACCTCTTCCTTTCTGATTTGGATGACTTTTGTTTTGTTATTTTTTTTTCTTGTCTGATTGCTCTAACTATAACTTCTAATACTATGTTGAATAGAAGTGATGAAAGTAGGCATCCAGATCTTGCTCCTGATCTTAAAGGAAAAGCCTTTGGTCTTTCACCATAGAGTATGTTAGCTGTGGATTTTCATATGGTCTTTATCATCTTGAGGAAGTTTCCTTCTATTCTTAGTTTCTTGAGTATTTTTTTTATCATGAAAGGGTATTAAATACTGTCAAAAGCTTTTTCTGCATGAGTTAAGGTGATTATGGGGTGTTTTCTTCATTCTATTAATGTGGTATGTACATGATCACATACACTGATTAATTTTCATAGGTTGAAACAGCCTTACGTTCCAAGAATAAAACTCACTTGGTCATGTTGTATAAGCCTTTTAGTGTGCTGAATTTGGTTTGCTAGTGTTTTGTTGAGGATTTTTGTAGCAATATTCATGAGGGATATTGGTCTGTAGTTTTCCTTTATTGCGCTGTCTTTGCCTTTGGGATCAGGATAATACTGGCCTCAAAGAAGGAGTTAGGATATGTTTCCTGCTTTTCAGAGTTTCTGAAGTTTGAGAAGGATTGGTGGTCATTCTTCTTTAAGTGTTTGGTAGAATTCACCAGTGAAGCCATCCGGTCCTGGGCTTTCCTTTTTTCGGGGGTTTTGATTACTAATTCAATCTCCTTAGTAGTCATAATAGTCTCCTTAGCAGCAGTCATTGATTACTGATTCAGTCTCCTTAGTAGTGTTCTCCTTAGTAGTCATATTTGATATTTCTTCATGAGTCAGATTTGGTAGATTTTCTTTCTAAGAATTTGTCCATTTCATTTAGATTATCCAATTTATTGATACACAAATGTTCATAGTATTCTCTTATAGTCATTTTTGTTTCTGTAAAATTGCTAGTAGTATCTCCACTGTTATTTCTGATTTTGGTAATTTGAATTGTCTCTCTTTTTTTCTTAGTCAATCTAGCTAGAGGTTTGTCAATTTTGTTGATCTTTTCAAAGAAACAACTCTTGGTTTCATTAAATGTCTCTATTGTTTTTCTAGTCTCTATTTATCTCCAGTCTTATCTCCATATTTATCAATTGCTTCCTTCTGATCACTTCAGGTTTAGTTTAATCTTTTTTTATGGTTTTTTAAGGCATAAAGTTAGGTTATTGATTTGAGATCCTTCTTATTTGCTAATGTATGCATTTACAGCTATAAATTTCCCTCTTAGCACTGGTTTTGAAGCATTCCAGAAGTTTTGTTATATTATGTTTTCATTTCATTTGTCTCAAGGTATTTTCTAATTTCCCTTGTGATTTCTTCTTTGAGCCATTGGTTCTTTAAAGATGTGCTGTTTCATTTCCACGTTAGTGAGTTTTCCTTTTTTGTTGTTGTTATTCATTTTAGTGTCATTCCATTGTGATCAGAAAAGATATTCTGTATGATTTACTTTTTTTAAATTTATTAAGACTTGTTTTGTGACCTAACATATGATCTATCCTGGATAATGTTCCATGATAGAATATTCCTGGAGAATGTTCTCAATGTATACTTGAGAAAAATGTGTATTCTGTTATGGGGTGGTGTGTTCTGTATGCCTGTTAGGTCTCATTGGTTTAAAGTTTTGTTCAAATCCTCTATTTCCTTATTGATTTTCTGTCTGGTTGTTCCATCCATTATTGAAGGTGGGGTATTGAAGTCTCCAACTATTATTGTAGAACTTTCTCTCTTCAATTCTGTCAACATTTTCTTCATATATTTGGGGGCTCTGATGTTTGGTGCACATATGTTTACAATTGTTAGATTTTCTTGATAAATTGATAATTTTTTTATTATACAATGTCCTCTTTGTCTCCTGTAACAGTTTTTTATTTAAAGTCTATTTTGTTTGATATTTGTGTAGCCACCCCAGCTCTCTGTTGGTGACTCTTTACATGGAATATCTTTTTTCCATTCTTTCATTTTCAATCTATTTGTGTCTTTAGATCTAAAGTGAGTCTCTTGTAGACAGCATATAGTTGTATCATATTTTTAATCCATTCTATGCCTTTTGATTGCAGAATTTAATCCATTTACATTTAAAGTAATTACTGATAAGGAAGGACTTATTTCTGACATTTTAATATTTGTGTTCTGTCCCTTGTTTGTTCCATTATTGCTTTCTATTGTGTTTAGTTGATTTTTTATAGTGATACATTTTGATTTCTGTCTCATTTGCTTTTGTGTGTATTCTGTAGACACTTTGTTTGTGGTTACCATGGGGATTACATACATTATCCCAAAGTTGTAACAATCTAATTTGAATCAATGACAGCTTAACTTTAATCACATATTAAAACTCTAATCCTATATAGTTCTACTTCCCACTTTATGTTAATAACACTACAAATTTATACTTTACCCAATAGCAAAAATTTATAATTCTTTTTTATACATTTGCCTTCAAATGTTTTAGAAAATAAAAAGTGGAGTTACGAACCAAAATCACAATAATACTGACGTTTATGTTTGCCCGTGTATTTAACTATACATGAGAATTTTATTTCTTTATACAGCTTCAAATTGCTGTCTAGTGTCATTTTATTTCAACCTGAAGAACTCCCTTTAGCATTTCTTGTAGGACAGATCTAGCTATAAACTCCATCAGCTTTTGTTTATCTAGGAATGTCTTAATCTCCTCCTCATTTTTGGAGGACAGTTTTGCCAGATACAGAATTTGAATTGACAGTACTTTTTCTTTCAGCACTTTAAATATATTATCACACTGTCTTCTGGCCTCCAAAGTTTCTGATGAGAAATTGGTTAATAATTTTATTGAGGATTCCTTGTACATGATGAGTTGTTTATCTCTTGCTGCTTTTAGGATTCTCTCTTTGTCTTGTAATTTCAACAATTTGATTATAATGTGTCCCAGTGTGGGTCTCTTTGAGTTTATCCTACTTGGAATTAGTTGAGCTTCTTGGATACGCGGACTTACGTTTTTCATCAAATTTGAGAAGTTTTCAGCCATTATCTCATCAAATAATCTTTCTGTTTCTTTCTCTTTCTTCTCCTTCTGGGACTCCCATAGTGCATATGTTGGTCTACTTGATGGTGCTCACAATCCCTTAGGCTCTGTTCACTTTTCTTCATTTCTTGTTCTTTCTGCACCTCAGACTTGCTAATTTTATAACCCTGTCTTCTACACTATTTCTTCTGAGTGTTCAAATCTGCTGTTGAACCCCCTACTGGTTTTTTTTTATTTGAGCTGTGGTACTTTTCAGCTCCAGAATTTCTGTTCAGTTTCTTTATATAATTTTGATCTCGTTTTTTTATATTCTCATTTTGTTTTTATATTGTTTTCCTGATTCCCTTTAGTTTTTGTTCATGTTTTAGCTCTTTAGCTCTTTGAGCATATTTGATCGTTAATCTTTTTATTTGGGGTATATATTTGTCTTTTAAGCTCAACTGTAAGTGCCTTTAAAAAGTGACTATATTCACCAAAATAAACTCAAAATGGATTAAAGACCTAAAGGTGAGACCTGAAACCATAAGGCTTCTGGAAGAAAACGTAGGCAGTACACTCTTTGACATCAGTATTAAAAGGATCTTTTCGGACACCATGCCTTCTCAGAGAAGGGAAACAATAGAAAGAATAAACAAATGGGACTTCATCAGACTAAAGAGCTTCTTCAAGGCAAATGAAAACAGGATTGAAACAAAAAAACAACCCACTAACTGGGAAAAAATATTTGCAAGTCATATATCTGACAAAGGCTTAATATCCTTAATATATAAAGAACTCTCACAACTCAATCACAAAACATCAAACAACCCAATCAAAAAATGGGCTGGAGACATGAACAGACATTTCTCCAAAGAAGATATACTGATGGCCAATAGGCACATGAAAAGATGCTCATCATCGCTGATCATCAGGGAAATGCAAATCAAAACTACACTAAGATATCACCTTACACCCGTTAGAATGACAAAAATATCTAAAACTAATAGCAACAAATGTTGGAGAGGTTGCGGAGAAAAAGGAACCCTCATACACTGCTGGTGGGAATGCAAACTGGTGCAGCCACTATGGAAAACAGTATGGAGATTCCTCAAAAAACTAAAAATAGAACTACCATACGATCCAGCCATCCCACTACTGGGTATTTATCCAAAGAGCCTGAAGTCAGCAATCCCAAAAGTCCTGTGCGCCCCAATGTTTATTGCAGCACTGTTTACAATAGCCAAGACGTGGAAGCAACCTAAGTGCCCATCAACAGACGAATGGATAAAGAAGATGTGGTACATATATACAATGGAATACTACTCAGCTGCAAAACAGAACAAAATCATTCCATTTGCAATAACATGGATGGACCTTGAGAGAATTATGTCAAGGAAATAAGCCAGCAAGAGAAAGATAATCTGTGTATGACTCCACTCATATGAGGAATTTAAAACTATGGGCCAAGAACAGTTTAGTGGATACCAGGGGAAAGGTTGGGTGGGTGGTGGGCACAAAGGGTGAAGTGGTGCACCTACAACATGACTGACAAACATCAATGTACAATTGAAATTTCACAAGATTGTAACCTATCAATAACTCAATAAAAAAAACTATATAAAAAAAAGTGACTATATCATATATCTATATTTAATGGAATTCTGAGTCCTTAGTATCATATAATGGAAAGAAAACATACCCTGTTGTCAAAAACCTGAGTTCAAACCTTACCTCCTGCTATTTGATTCTGTACAACTCCCCGTACCTCAACTTTTCTGCTTCCCAGCTTCCTCAGAAAGTTGGTCAGATAAATATAATGGAATATCACTCAGCCATAAAAAATGAGACAAAATCATGCTATTTGTGACAACATGGATGCACCTTGAAGATATTATTCTAACTGAGATAAGTCAGACAGAGAAAGACAAATACCATATGATTTCACTCGTATGTGGAAGATAAACAAACACATAGATAAGGAGAACAGATTGGTGGTTCCCAGAGGGGAAGGGAGTGGGGGGAAGGCAAGAGGCATAAAGAGGCACATATATAGTGACAGATTAAGAACTAGACTATTGGTATTGAACACAATGCAGTCTATACAGAAACTGAAATATAATAATGACCACTTGGAATTTATACAATGTTATAAACCAATATGACCTCAATAAAATAATTTTTTTTAAAAAGTTGATCAGGATAATGACTGAAAGAATGGGTCTTGAAATGCCTGCTATATAACAGGCACTCAGGAAATGACATTTATTGTATGTAATCTGTGGTAGTGAACAAATTCTCTTCTAAATGTTCATCTTTCTAGTTAACTATTTCCTTTGCACCAAGATTTGAGATCACCAAACCCAGGCTGCATTCCATACTGGCTACTTGAAAAGACAGATTAGGGAAAGCTCAGTTCCATGGACAATAGATAATTTACTTTGGGACCCTCAGACTTTCTCCACCTCCTAGGAGTCCGGCTGCCAAGGACAGTAGATTCATCCTATGGAAGAAAGTAAAACCACTGCATACATCCTGCCTTAAAATGCTGGTGATTGTTGATTTATAGCTCTTTATGTATGTGTATCTGTGTGTATGTACCTACGTATATTTTAACCATACTTACGGAATCATGGTTGATTTAGCCAACTTTAGTGATAGGAAAGAAAATAGTTAGCTTCCCTTTTCCTGTGTATGTTTGGAACCAACTGAAAAGGGAGGATAAAAATATCAATTTTGTTACTCAAATAGCTGGTGGAAACATGGCTTAGATATGCAGCAACAATGGGCTTCCTAACACTGAACTCTGAAATGCAGCGGATGAAGCACCCAGCTATGGCAGTCCTAGGCCAGGTGTGGCTCACCTGCAGGGGCAGGGCCTGTCCTCTAAATTCTCTGCTGCAGCAACAGAGCATAATGGGAGTGCCTCGGCAGGTGCAAGGTGCATGAGGAGAAAAGGCTGAGTTATACACGTCCAGCTCCTGACTTCAGTTTACCTATCAGAATAATCACTTCTCATTCAAGAATATCTTGATTTACAAATGTTCTGGGTTTTTTTGAACAAGTTCTTTTGAACAGAGACAGTCTAGACAAGGAGGGGGCCTCCCCAGCTGGATAGACCAGAGGCTGCCACTAAGGAGAGATAAAAGCTGCAGCCTATCCCAAGGGAAGAGAGGAAGGAGGTGCCTTTCCTGGCCTGACGCAGCAGGGAGGAAAATCCACGGCCTGGCACCTATCACTGCTCTTCCCATTCCATTGTTGCCCTAGTAACAGTTTCTGACAACAAAATGTGGATGGAATGTGCACTCATGTTAAATTACTACTCTTGCCTGGGAAAGATAAAAGGCATTTCTCTTGTGTGAGTTACTGAGTAATAAATGGATCATAGGTGGTATGGCCTGATGGCTCAGGAGCTAAATTGCCAGGGGTTGTATCTCAGCTGTGTGTCCTTGGACCAATTACTCAACCTCTTGGTACCTCAATTTCTTCTGTAATAAAGTGAATTATAATAGTGCCTACCTCAGAAGGTTTTTTGAGGCTTAAATAAGTTAATACATCTAAACTACTTAGAACAGTATCTCTGAGGGCTCCGTAATTGTTTGCTATTGTGACTATCTAATTTTTAATTATCTTCACCAAAGAGAAGCTGAAGAGACATGGACTATTCAGAAATTGGCTTGTTATCCAGAAATACACTCTCTTAAACTTATATTGCTCATTTTATAACCCTAACCTCCTCTGGTTTGGAGAGCCTAAGGATTGAACTGGAGTAGTAGACTTCAATATATCAGGAAAAATTCACAAAACACCCTTGCAGTTTGACAGTGGAAGGAGAGACGTGATTTCAACAGCACTCTACTACGTGTACACGGGCCATTCTGATTCCCATTTTCTCTCCTTTCTAAACAGCCATCTCTACACCCAACAACCCAAGTCGTGGCTCACCCTGCCTCATATGTGAGGGGAAGGTGGATAGAGTAGGCAGTTTGCAAGCTTCTAAAGCCGAGGGCATTTCTCCCCACCCATAAGTCCCAATACTTCAGAATGGACTGTGGGCCTGGTGATGAGATAAGACTGAGGCAGGAAGTGGACTTCATGCTCTAAGGGCTTATGCTGGAGTGTTGGCAGGAACTGTGTCATTGGCAGCTTGAGAGGGGCCAGGGAGGACATCAGGGCTGGGCAGGAGGGAGCAAACCAGTCCCACAAGAGGGATCAGGGAACAAAATGGCAGGCCAGAGCCAGAACCAAGGCAGGGCCTTGTGGCCATGGCTCAGAAGCCAGAGAAGTGCAAAGGAGCCAAGTGGGCCACTGGGGGAATGTCAGCTGCAGGGCACAGGGGGCTGGCAGAGGGTCACCAGCCTTTGCAGGCTTTCAGGAGACGACCCAGCTAAGAAACTAAGGGCGGCATCTGGGTTAATCAATAAGCTGTCAGAGAAGTTCAGACCCGAGGACCCTACTTAGGTTTGAAGGTAGGTTAGAGCGTCCTCTGGTCACTGAAAAGACTGTCCTGGGTGGCCTGGAGGACCCCAGACACTGCGCTACTGGATAGGAAACTGAGACAGGGCCCTGCCACCCCAAGCATTTGCCCTCTTTTGGGACACTGAATATATATATATTTTGAATATATAGTAATAATTGTAATTGCTGTTACCATTTATTAAATGTCTACTCTGCCAAGAACTGTGCTAAGAGATGCACACGTCTCACCTCATTTAACACTTACAATAACCTTCTCAGAGGCACTTGTCTCCTCCTTCACACACACTAGGATGTAAGCTCTGTGTTTGGGCTGAACGCCTGGGCCTGTCTCATTCCCTCCTACGTACCCAGGACCAAAATAGTATGTGCTAGTCCAGAAAAGGTGCTTGATCAATAATTGCTGGATATTTCTCTCTGTTTTCAAATGAGGACGCAGTCACTTTAGGAGGGTTAAGTGACTCTCCCAAGTTACATAGCACATAAGCAAAAAGTCAGAATGCAAACCCAGGTCTGCCGACTGCTAGGTCTGTTTGCTTTTCGTCTTCTGTTCCGTGTACAATGGAAAGAATGCTGGCTTGGCTGTCAGGATACCCAGCTTCTAGTTCCAGTCTGACCTCTAATTGTGTGACCTAGGGCAAGTGACTTCACTTATCTGGGCTGTGATTTTCTCCACTGCAAATTAAAGGAGTCAGAACAGCTAAATGGGACACCTCTTTGCAAAAAAAAGAAAAAGATAACCTCGACCCTTACCTCACACCTTGTATTAACATTAACTCAAGATGGATCACAAGCCTCAAAGTAAGTACTAAAACTAGAGCCTTTCTAGAAGAAAATATAGGAGAAAATCTTTATGACTGTGGGTTAGGAAAAGACTTCTTAGATATGACACAAAAAGCAGAAGTATAAAAGAAAAAAGTGGCAAACTGGACTTCATCAAAATTAAAAACTTTTACTCTTTGGAAGATATTGTTAAGAGAGTAAAAAGACAGGCCACAAACTGGGAGAAAATATTTACAAAACACCTACCTCTGTCCTCCTCTGAAGAAACTTGGCCAGAAGTCCCATCCAGCAATGTTTGCTTGACTGTCATTGTTACCCTCAGCTGTATGGTGGACTGGGAAAGACAGCCTCTCAGCTGGGCATAGTGCTACTGAAATAACACTGGGTTCTGTGACCAAGGCAGAAGAGGGGAATGTGTATTGGGCAGGAAACCAAGAGCATGTCGCACCTCCCATGCAAACTTTTGAAAGAAAATAGAACCTCAACAGCTGGAAACCAGCACACCCCACATGTCTGGCCCTGTCCTCAGGGCTCGGTAAGGCAAGACACTGTCTGTGGCCTAGAGCTCTGTCTACCGCCGGGCAGGCCTAACACACAGGAAGCCGTGAGGGAAGACGTGTGCCCACCAGAAACATGCGAACTGGAGGGGAAAGTGCTGCACAGAGGAAGCAGAGAGCTCTCCAAGGGTGGAGCTGTTTCCACAGCTGGGGAAGGAAGTGGTCCTAAGCTTGGCCTTTACAACAAGTAATTTCAGCAGGCAAAGACAGGAGAGGCCTTGGACTCAAGACAGGAAAGCAGGCAGTTGGGTGTTGCCTTCAAGGCCTAAGAAGGTGAGATGCCTAACCACAGCAGGAGAGTGTTGAGGAGTGGAAGTTAAAGCTGTCTGAGCCAGGTTGAGGTAAATCCTGAAAGCCAGACAGAGAACTTTGGACTTGATTGCTAAGTGGGTGGACCCTCCTTCCAGAATCAAGGGGTGATGGTGAAAGTTGAATAATTCAGGTCTGCTGTTTCTCCTCCAAACAGACCTCTGGTCATTGACTTTCTTCACATCCACCTTTAGCAAAGATACACTAATTTATTTCAGAGGAGAAAAGTCCCTCTTGCTGCACCAACCACAAGCATTGCCAGTCAACCACCGTCACTCTTGACTATAGAGCAGAGTGCGGCTTCAGAGTCTTCCTCAGCACGGCATTCAAAAAGGTATTACCAAGTGATAGGAGCTGGCGTTCTGGGCACATCCCATAAGGTGGGACTGACACATAAATCCTGCCCTGCCTCGAGTCCCTCCTACTGACCTTCTCCCACCACCGCCGTCTTCTCCATCATGTCTCTGCTGCTATGTACATTCCTCAGGCTGCAGCTGTTTCTCCTGTCACTGCTTGATATTCATTTAAACCTGATTTTACCTGGGAAAAATGTTGGACATGAACCAGAACCCAGCGTGACAGGGCCATAATGAGATCCCTCAAGAATGACCCTGGAAAGATTAGTCTTCCACAGTACACAGGACAGCCAGAGGCTGAGGAGGGGGGTGGACAGAGGGATCAGAAGCAAGGAGAGATGGGATTCTGCCACAAAGACGCAGACACGAGGAAGTGACAGCCTGAGCTAGGGTGGGAACAGAGACAGGAGGGCCCACAACAGAAACTCACAGAGAGAAGTGAGAAGTCTTGGTGCGAGAACAGGGAGCTTAACAGTCCAGGGTGGAGAGCCCTGATCACCATCAGTGCCGCCTCCCACCTGTCGACCGGCTAACCATCCTAAGGAGGGGCTTTGGGGTGTGAGGCTGCTCATCCTGGAGAGTCTTCTTCAGATCTTCGACTGCTTTCATTCACTTTCACCAGCAAAGCAAAAGAAAAGGGGACAGATTCTATGTTGACAACTGAGGAGGCTGCCTCTGTGTCAAAGCCCGGAGATGAAACGGGGTGATTCTGAAAGCTTTCAAAGCCCTCCCTCCCTCCTAAGAAAGCTTCAGAGGAGGGACTTTATCCCCTGCTCTTTTCACAGCAAGCGTCTGTCCCAGAGTCACCATGGTGACGCTGTGTGTGCTTCCAGGGCCAGAAGTGTCCAGAAGGGAAAATGCAGCCAGGGTGGACCCGAGCCAGGAGCCCAGCAGGAATGTCCCTCAGATCCTCTGCAAGCAATCAGTTAACAGAAAGCCAACGTGCCCTTCTGAGGTTTGTCATCAGACTTGCTATTTCCAAAAGCTCAGGGGAAAAATCACAAACCACAACAGTTAATCCTGAGAACGATCATGGAAATCCATCTTCCTGAAACAGAGTTTTAGCGCGTAGGGATTTCACAGAGAGAACCCCTCAGTCACTGAAGGTCAGCGGACCAGCGCACAACACAAGGCCGGTGTGAGGGTGGGGCTGCCGGTCATCTCTGCTGGGTGCCGGCGTGCAAGTCAGGAAGGTCTCCTGAAGTCTGGGCTGCGTGGACTCGTACATCGTGAGGGATCCCTCTTTCTAATGAGACTGTCACCCCAGCACTGATTCTCCCACAGAAGAGAACCTCAGTGTTCTGAGCAACTCCTCAAGCAAGACAGCCAGCCTTTCAACCATTTCTGTCTTCTGAGTCACCTCCCAACAGGCCCTGAAATGTAGGGGCATAAACTGGATAACGCAGAGGGCTCTGACCACTCCTATCCCAGTGAGGGACTAGCTTATTTATGTTTATGGATAAATCACATAGCACATGTAGAATGGCCAGCAGCTAACCCAGCGCCTGGCACATATTAGGTGCTCAAAAATATCTGTCAAACAACAGAGTAAAGTTCCCACAGATAAGTGGGACAGTGCTGAGGGGCCTGGAAAACCATTCCCACCTAGAAGTTTGGCGAGCTTGTTTTCCTGGGGCACAGACAGACTGTTGAAGAAAGACTCTGAATACAGAGAGACTGCTGAACCATACTCCTTACCCACCCCTCCTTCTTTACTCGCGTTCTTTCCTACAGAAACTTCAGGAGCACGGAGTTCAGAATTTACTTGGAAATGTATTGGTAGATCTCTGTTGACCAGTAGAGTGTATCATTCCCACTGTGAAGGCCTAAGATTTGAGCATAAGGCAAAGTACAATGAAAGAGGGACAAACTTGTAGCAGGCTGAAAAATAATTTAAAATATACAAAACATCACTAGCAGTCTTCTCCTGTACACAGCAAAAACAGCTTGCTAGGTTGGCAGCACTGCTTCAAATAGAGAATGCACTGAATTGTACTTTACAGTATGGAGATACTGTCTGAAGTAGCACCTGAACACTTTCCAGAATTTATATGCTGCTTATTGCTGTTTGAATCTGTATCAGGCCAAGTAGTAAGATCATTCAGTCATTCAACAAACATTTATAATCTAGAGCAGTGGTTCTGAACCACAGCAATTTTTCACCCCAGGGCACATTGGTAAAATCTGAAGACCTTCAATTGTCATGACTTGGGGATGGGTGCTATTGGCATCTAGGGGAGGCCAGAGATGCTGCTAAACATCTTACAGTACACAGAAGAGACCCCCCACAACAAAGAATTATCTTGCCCCCAAATTTTGAGAAACTTCAGAGAGGGAGACAAAAGCCATGGTAGCATGTAGTGAGGTTTCTATCCAAGTCCTGGGAAGTCCGAGAAGGCTTGTCAGATGGAGTGATGAATACACAGAGAAGCAAAGAAGAATTAGGAGTGAACTTAATTAGGAAACAGGATTCCAAGCAGAAGAAACTCCTTAGGCAGAAGCCTGGAGACGAGCGTTTAAAGAACCGCAGACAGCGGGACGCCGTCTTCACCCGTCTTCCCCGGAGTCAGCTCACGGGCGCAGCAAATCGACCCAGCGTGGCCACGAGCCTGAGGGCTTCCGCTCACCAGAGGAACCGTCTGCTCATCTAGGGTCCACTGTACTGTCCCCAAAGCTGTTTACGCCAGCTTGAATGTTAGCTTAATCGTAGAATTTAATTAGATATCATGTAAACTCAAGAAATACGATTGCAAAAAGAAAGTGGCTGTTTTTATTCTAAGTAGACGCTTTGAAAAGATTTCATGAAGATGAGTCCTAAAAAGAAAATAGTATCCAATTAGATATGCATAAAACAATTTTAATAGTTTAGGGGAGAGAGAAAATCTTTAAAATATAGAAGAATTATGCATTCACATTGCTTCCAAGTGTCAAGTCTATGATCCAAATTTTTAAAAACTGTAACTGGAAATCACAAATAATCCATTACTGGTGTGGTTTCTGCAAGGAGGATGGCTCTCAGCACCAATCAACTCATTCACACTCCAAGAAAACGTCTTGGCCCTATTTCAACCATTGCTCAACAAATGTACATTTATGTGTTTTGAGTTGAAATAAAATATGCGTCACATGGATATAACATTTTTTTTTATTCCTGTTTTACCCAACAATTTTTTATTAATCTTATCAGGTAAGAGAGCTTCCACCATATCTGGGCACGACTGGAGCGCAGGATAAGCAGAGGACCTGGCAGTCGATGAGGCACGAGAGGTGAACTGGGGTCAGATGAAGAGTCTTCTGAGCCATGAGGTGTTTGGGCCTTTGTGAGAAAACTAGAAGCCGTAAAAACCTTTGGACAAGGGAGTAACTGGACCACATAGGGCGCTTTAGAAAGACGTCAACCTGGCCGCAGTGCAGAGCGTGGACTAGAGGGAAGTAGGACTGCGGGCCAGCAGGCCAGCTAGGAGGGCTCTGCAGCGACTCGGGTCCCCTGTGATTATTGAACAAAGGAGTCGAATTGGGGATGCAGAGACGGGATTCCAAGGGTATCTAGAAATTAGTGTCCTAATTGACTGAGTGTACATGGCACAGAAGGGAGAGGCTAGTGTCAAAAACCACACTTAAGCTTGAGGCTCGGACACCTGCGTCGTTGATGGTGCTATCTCTGAGATGAAAAACAAAAATAGAAGAATTTGGCCATGGTGGGAAGATGATGAGCTCACTTTTGGACATGTTGAGCCACATAATCCTATGAGGCATTCAAGTAAAGATATTGAATATGTGGTTGGATTCATGGGTGTGACGCTCCAGAGAAAGTCTTGGGCTGAATACTTCGATTGGTGAGTAATCAGCATATAGGGAAAAAATGAGGGTAAATGAAATTGCCTGGCTAGGAAAAGACATATGAAATATTCTTATGAATCAATAACTAAAGATTCAATAAAAGAATGCGCAAAATATGTGAGAAAAAATGCTTCACAGAAGAGGAAAAACATAAAAGAAATAAATCCATGAAATTCAACTGCCTTACTCATCAAGGAAATGCAATTAATGCCACATGAGATCATTTTTATGCAACTGTACTGGCAAAACTTAGTAAGTCTGACAATATCAAATGTTGGAAAGAATAAGGATTTGAGGAAGTTCATATTCTACTGGCAGGGTTGCACATTGGTACAACTGCTTTGGAAAACATTTCAGCTTTATCTTGCAAAGTCTACCTAGTAATTCTACTCTTAAAGATGTACCCTCAAGAAACTCTTGAATATGTGCACCAGGAGACATATTCAGAAATGATTTCAGCACTGCTGTTCATAATAGCACAGTACTAGAAGCACCCTCTAAAGGGTCAACGACGGAGAATGGATTAAGGGTGGTATATTCACAAAAAGCCTGGTTACAAAGCAGTAAAAAAGGATGAACTGCACATACATACAATAAGACGAAGGGGTCTTGGAAATAATGTTGAATGGAAAAGAAAGAATCCCAGAAGACTTCAGTCCATATATTACCTTCAGCAAAACTGAAAAAAAATACTGTTTATGTATTTATGCATTTGGGGTAAAATAAAATGAAAGATCCAAAGAGTGATAAAGATAATTCAGGGTAGTGATTCTCTCTGGTGGGAGAGAAGCAGGACCATGGGGTGAGGAGGAAGCACGTAGGTAGACAAGCGATGGAATGCATCATCCTCTAGTTGAGTGCAGGTTCGTGGGTATTTATTATATTACTGTAATTTACATCTTACAAATAGGTTATGAATATTCTTTTTATGAATCAAATAGCATATTAAAACTGATAAGGAAAAATAAAAATGTTGCTCTTAGTATACAATTCATGTCCCAACTGAGGCAAGGTTCTGGATTCAAAGACTGCATTGAATTATTCCCTTGCTAAAATTGCTTTTACTGAATTGCACTTTGCGACTTTAACTTCCTTCACCATAGGTACAAATTTGTGACACAACTCTCGAACACATACAGGACCCTGGCAGTATTTTGGGGTGACAAAATTCTCATGGCTTCATTTTACTAGTATTTTCCCATCACCCTGACTCATTCTATTATTTATTTCCATTCCTTTATATTACATGCATTTGTGTAAGCCACCTCATATCTTCGTGGAATGAGGCAGGGTGCAAATAATCAAAATTAAAATACTCCATCCCACAGGGGACAAAAACAATTCAAATTCTGTCATTTTTTTCCCCATTTATGGTAGAGAATGCAGAAAAATGGGCAGTCCCTTTCCTCTGGATGGAGGCTGCTGCAAAAAGTCCACTAGGGCTCTTGACAGCCAGGAAGTGGCCAGAAAAGCCATTGACAGGCTGTGTCAGAGAAAGGATTGGTGGCCCACCAAGCCCCCAGAGCTCTGGCTTCTCAGCCAGGGTCTTGAGTAATTAGATACAGTTCTGAGAAGGCTTCGAGAGGTCTGGCACCATGAGCTGGCCTGAGCCTCTGCACCAAATTGCTCCATCAGCCTTCTGCTCACCATTTATTGGCCCCCCAGCCCTCCAGACCAGGGAGAAAAGGGACCCCATATGGCAGCACCCTCACCCACTAGCCCCTGGTGCCTGGAGAAGCCAAGTCTTTCTAGGCTGGGTATTTGTGCCTGTTCTACAGGAGGGTAGGCTGCTCATCTAAAGATGCCATATCCATAAGATACAACCCAACTGCCAGGAAACCATTGGGTCCTGCCTTCATTGTATCCCGTTTTTTGGCCACAGGAAGGATTTTTGCATCCCAGAGATGATCAGGATCATTAGGTCCTGACTCCATATTAAGGTAACAAAACTTACAGAAGTCACAGACAAAGCCCTGATCCAGTGGTCCTGGCTCCCCATCAGTCTGAGGGGGCTCCAGAAAATAAACTAGGCTTTGGAAACCCAACGTTGGAGCAACAGAGTCTGCTTCAAGTTGTAAGAGGAGGACTGGGGGAAGCTTCTGCCACCTCGGCTTCCCTTTGGTCCATAGATGGCTGTGACCCATACATCTCCTTAATAAGCCTTGTCCACTGCTTCCCACAAGATATCTGCCACCATAGTGCCTACAAAAATGTTTTTATATGAAGAAGAAGAAGAGAGTGGGGAGGAGGAAGCGAAGGAGGAAGGAAAGGAGGCGGAGGGACTATACATCCTCGCATGAGGGGTGTGGCTATGAAGTCAATCTGTTCTGCGGGGCCTGTGCTTATGCCAATATATCAATATCACCTTCGAGTGGGGTCTTCTTTAGACCTTCCTCCTGCCTGTATAAGGCCCAGTGCTCTTTGTAACAACGTAAAAGGGAGAGAAGTTTTCCTCTTCCAGGCGTACTCAGATTTCAACACAGTCATCATTCTTTATCGCCTCCTCTTCCTATGATCCTTACCTCTTGAACCAGTTCTGTGTGGATGAAGCTTTATAAAATTCGTGCTTGGAGGCACCCACACCTTTGTCTCTAGAAAGATGGTGAGTACAGAATTGCTTTCTAAAGGTGCCCAACTCACTTTGAACACACAAGAATGCCACTGCCCTATGTAATACCTCAACTATCTTCCAGCACTTGCTGAACAGCAGCTTGAGGAGCCCCTATTCTGAAATCTCGAGGATGCTATCGCCACTCGATACCATAGGAAAATGTCTGTCTTGAGAAGGACTCAGCCATCCACAACAGCACGCCCTCTGGACCAAATCCAAAATCTGCCTGCTCAGAAGCATGAGATAGAGTTCTTCCGCCTTGCCGTGTCTGTCTGACAGCCTAGACATTACAGGATGGGGTGTCAGAGTCTGTAGTGAAAGAAACCTTGGTCCCTGCGGCATCCATCAAACCATAGCATCCAGTCTACCAAGAGAGTAGAAGCCAAAGAAATGGTCCTGAGGCTCTGCTTCCCACTTGAGAAGAGTCTCAGAGCAAATGAGGGCCTATGTCTGAGTAAAACCAGGAACATGCACAGCATCTTCCACCAGGAAAAGGAGTCTGAGGTGAAGTGGAGAACATGTTCCCACACGGTCACCTTTAATGGCTCTCTCCTTGCCTGGTTCTCATCCCCATCAAGAGTTATGACCCTTGCACAATTGGCCAAGAGAGTTCCTCCAGGTTCTTCCTCTCACCTTTGGTTTTACTAATGTAGGACAATTGCAATTTCTAAGTCAAATAGTAGACAGGTAATAACATCTGTGAAAATTTTATTGAAATACTCAGTTTCCTTCCACTGGCACACACCCGGTTTCTTCCTCTCTGCTGGGGCCTTCTCATGGGCAGCCTGCCTGGCTTTCTCACTTGGCTTCTCCCCAAGACACTTCCTCTCAGATCACACAGAGGGGTTCTCGTGCCTGACCCTGGCTGCTGGCACACCACAGCTCAGACTCCTGCTCTTGGAGCTGTTTAATAAAGTTAAGAAATGATGTAGAAAGGTAAGCATTTTTATCATTATTATCCCAAGCAGAGAACCCTGCGTAACTATTCCCTGACAGCTCATTGATTTCTGGTCGCAGTTTTATATCACATTTGCAGAACATAAGCTTTTCTCTAGGTCAGCATCACTCTAGTCTGACAAAAATGCCCCTAAAAAGGGAGAGATTCCGTGGTTTGAATGTACATATTTCTTTTCATGGTATACGCTCCTCTCAGAGCTTCACATGATTATTCATATTCTAACTTCTCCTAGAGTCAGTTTCACTGGGTTTCACCTTTTTCCCATAAATCTATGAACATCTCTGAGTACCAGAGTTCTGGATGATACATTTTGGACGATGCTGTCCTAAGCTTATCTCTGAACTGAGATTGCACGATAGGAAAATTCAAGTCCTCTTTATTTTAGAAAATGATTATGATGCATAAACATGCTAATTTGCATACATTTTCAAAATCTTTAAAAGCATGTTTTACTCTTTAAGGTTTCTGTCTACACTGCAAGTGTATTGTTAGAACCCTACCTGGCGGGTAAACATTCTTTATGCTGTCCCATAGGACATTCTCTCAGCCTATCCTTGGAAGACTTTATGAGGTCCTTCCACAGCTTGGGTTGTGGTGAACAGAGTGGCCAAAGGTTTCTTACTGAACATCTGTTACTCCTCTCTTTACTCCTTGCAGTAGTTGAATTTCTTTCACAATCACACACTGTGATTGTGAGATGCAAAATGGTGTAGCCACTCAGGAAAACAGTTTGGCAGTTTCTTATAAAACTAAACATGCAATGCCATATAACCCAGCAACTGCACCCTCGGGCATTTATCCTAGAAAAATGAAAACTTATATTCACACAAAAACCTGTGCACAAGCATTCATAGCAGCTCCATTAGACTAGCCCACAACTGGAAATGGCCCAGATGTCCTTCAACGGGTGAATGGTTAAACGAACTATGGCACACCCATACCGAGGAATACTGCTCAGCAATAAAAAGGAATGAACTATTTTTATATGCAACAACTTGGATGCATCTCAAGACAATTATGTTGAAGGAAAAAAATCCCCCAAAATTACATATGGTATGACTTCATTTATACGACATTCTTGAAATGACAAAATTACAGAAATAGAGCAGAGTGTGACTACCATAGGTTAGAGACAGGATGGGGGTGGGGTGGTGGGAGGAAAGTGGTGGGGATATAACGGGGAAACAAGGGATCCTTGTGGTAAGGCAGTGCTATGGATCTGGACTGTGATGGTGCACACAAGAACCTCCAGGTGTGATAAAATTGTGTAGAACAAAATACACACACACGCACAAATGAGTACATGAGAAACTGGGAAAATCTGAATAATGCTGGTAGATTTTATCAATATCAATTTCCTGATTGTGATATTGTACTATAGCTTTGCAAAATGTCACTATTGGGGAAACCAGGTAAAGAGTACATGGGACCTCTCTGTGTTACGTCTTAGAACTGCGTGTGCACCTACAATTATCTCAACCTGCGGGCAGAGACTATGTAAAAGGTTAAATGTAAAAGTGAAGTTTTCATGCCTCCAGCGTAGGCAAGGTGATGTTTCATACCATGTGCTGTCTCTTCTAGAAAGAAAACAAGAAATCATATGAATTATAATGAAGGGATTCATGTTAGACAGGGAAATTTCTCCCAATTAGAAAGAGTTTTTAGATAGTGATATTAATGACCAGAGGCTCTGCAATCACCCTCTGGAGATGGGACACTAATTTACACAGGATTTACTATTTTTCCGTGAGGATTTCCACAAACTACTAGCCCACCCTCCTGTCTGCCTCATGGCTCCGGTCAATGTCATTCTTCATCACACAGTGTTTATAATTCTTGTCTGTCCTCCATGCAAAGTGAGCTCTGTGAGAGGAGGATTTTGCTGCATTGTTGGATACCAAGTGTGTGACACAAACATGAGCAAAACTCAGTCATTTTTAAAATCAAATATCTTAAAAGTAGTAGAGGATGCTTTCTTTGCAAAGTGTTCACTTGGTGTCTCCTTGGAGAAGGGGATGAAGGAGATGACCTCACTGGGTCCCTTCTGCTAGAGCGGTCAGTGGTCCTCTCTGTTCCCAGCTGTTTTCAGTATCAGTGACTTCACAACAGTATCCCCTAATCTGGGAATATTTTCCCACCAACTCTTAGTTACTTTTGGTTTTTTTAAAGCTTTATTTGGGTCTAATTGGCACATAATAAACTGCAATGATTTAAAATGTAAAACTTTGCTAATTTCTATATATGTATACATCCATGAAACCAATACCATGATCAAGCTAATAATATATGTGTGTATATGTATAAATATATATATAATATATATTATATCGCATACACTTATATATAGTATAGACATTATGTGGACATATGCCTATAGATATTGTATGGATATATATATGATATATGGATATTATATATATGTATATATGTATAATCACTCCAAAACTTTCCTCAGCCCCACCCTGGCATTCCATCCCCAGGCAACCACTGATCCGCCTTCTGTCACTGTAAATTAGTTTATATTTTCTAGAATTTCATATAAATGGAATCCCACAGCATATGCTCTTTTATGTCTGACTTCTTTCACTCAGCATAGCTATTTTGAGATTCATCCATATTGTTGCATGTGTCTCAATAGTTCATTACTTCCTTATTGATGACTGTTTTTCCGTTGTATAAATATTCCAGTTTATCCACACATTCACCTATTAACAGACATTTGAGCTGTTTCTAGTTTTAGGGTATTATAAACCAAGTTGCTGTAGGCATTCAGGTAAAGCCTTTTGTATGGACATATTCTTTCATTTCTCCTAAGTGAATACTAGGATAATAAGGGCTGGGTCCTATGGTGCTTGTATGTGTTACTTTTTAAGAAACTGCCAGATTTTTCAAAAGGCATGAATGTTTTACATTCCCCCACCAACAGTATGTGAGAGGTACAGGTCCTCCGGGTCGTTTCCTGCACTTGGTGTGGTTGGGCTTTTTAACTGCAGACATTCTAATAGGGCTGTAGTTGTATCTCACTGTAGTTTTAATTTGTATTTTCATTTTTCTAATAATAATGAGCATCTGATAATGTTGAACATCTTTTCACATGCTTTTTTGCCATCTGTATATCTTCTTTGGTGAAGCATCTGTTCAAATCTTTTGCCCATTTTTTAATTAGGGTGTTTGTTTCCTTTCCATAGAGGTTTTATGTATTCTGAGTACAAGTCCTTTATCAGACATGTGATTTGCAAATACTTTTTCCTTGTAGATGGCCTGTCTTTTCATTCTCTTATTGGTGTCTAGAAGATCAGAAATTCTTACTTTTGGTAAAGTCTAATTTAGCAATTTTCTTTCTATGGATCATGTTTTTGGTGGTGTATCTAAGAAATCTTTGCCTAAACCAAGTTTATGAAGGTTTTTCTCCAAATTTTTTTTCTAGATGTTTCATAGTTTTAGGTTTTACACTCAGTTCTATGATCCATTTCTAGTACATTTTTGCATATAATGCAAAGTAGGGATTTTTTTTTAATATAGATATTCCACTGTTCCATCACCATTTGTTAGATAAACAATACTTTCTTCATTGGATTGCTTTTGCACCTTTGTCAAAAAATCAGTAGACAATTTCTGGTTTCCAGTCCCACACGTAAGGGGCTTAGACGTCATCACTCCCATCCTCACAACAAGAAAAACAATCCAAACAAACTGAAAATCAACAACTCTTCTTAAATTAATCAGAGAAGTGAGGTCAAAGGGCAAACCACTGTCCTCAAAACTGAAGTAACAGGTGGATACAGAGAAAGACGGCTTAAGGAGCAAAAGCTGGAGCCTGGTAGGAACACTTACAGGATAATTAACTAATTGCTGGAGACTGAGCTGTGGACTAATTCGAGAGGAAAAACCTCCTGGGGGCCCAGTCTTGGGGGAGTCTCCACACGTTCGTGAGTTTACCTCCAGGAACCCCACCAGGTTCTCAGGATAACAATCAGAGAAAAATCTCCTCACACTTCCGTTGGGAGGAGAAGAGTAAGCATTTTGAAATATGCCCAGAGTTCTCTCTCTCCTTAACATAGGCCTGCCCTCAAAGGAAACTATTCTACCAGAGCCTGGCTGACCTGGGGGAAGAGATAAACCCAACACCAGCACCCCTCAGCTTTATTCATAGATTCTAAAAACTGGAAGCAGCCAGGATGCCTTTCAGGAGGTGAATGGACAAACAAAATGTGGCACATGGACACAATGCAATGTTAAGCCACACTAAAAAGAATTGAGTTACCAAGCCAAGAAAAGACATGGAGAAATCTTAAATGCAAATTTCTAAGCAAAAGAAGCCAGTCTGAAAAGGCTACACACTGTATCATTCAAACTATATGACATTCTGGAAAAGGCAAGACTATGGAGATAGTAAAAAGGCTCAGTGATTGCCAGAGGTTCAGGAAGAAGTGGGGATGGGTAAACAGGTGGGCAACAATGGATATTTAGAGCAGTTAAACTACCCTGTATGATACTGTAATTGTGGATATATGACAAAATATATATATATATATTGCATTTGTCAAAACCCATAAGGTTAAAAGAGTGAACCCTAATGTAAACTATGGACTTTAGTTAATAATAATGTATCAGTATTGGTTTATCAATTGTAACAAATTAGCCATACTGATGCAAGAGGTAAATAATAGGAGAAACTATGGCTGAGGGAGGAAGTATTGGAATAGTATGAGAACTCTTGGTACTTTCTGCTTAATTTTTCTGTAAACCTAAACCTTCTCTAAAAAATAAAGTCTGTTAATAAATAAAATTTAAAAATCAATTGCCTATGTGTATCGTATATGTATGGGTCTATTTCCGGTCTCGTACATTCCGTAATCTATTTGCCTCCCTTGAGTTCATTGTCACCTTGTAACTTTAAACAAGCCTTGAAGTGTGTTCTTCTTTTTCAAATTTTATCAGATTGAGGAAGTCCTCTTCTAATCCTATGTTGCTGAGAGTTTTTATCACAAACGTATGTTAAATTTTGTCAAATGTTTTTCTGCATCAATGGAAAAACTTACATATTTTCCTTTTTTAATGTGTTAATAACATGGATTTTCTAATGTTAAACCAAACTTTCATTCCTAGGATAAGCATTCCTGGGTCATGAGGTATTATTGTTTATACATATTGTTAGATTGAATTTGCTAAAATTTTCTTAAGCATTTTTGCCTCTGTGTTTATGCTGTATATTGTAATGTTTTTACCTAGTTTTGATATCAGACTAATAGTGACCTCATAACAGTAGTTACAAAGTATTTCCTCCTCTTCAATTTATTGAAAGAGTTTGTCTATAACCGGTATTTTTTCCTTAAATGTTTGGTTGAAGTCATCCAAGAAGCCATCTGGGCCTATAGTGTTCTTTGTGGAAGGTTATTTACTACAAATTCAATTTTTAAAGTAGATACAGGACCATTCAAGTTCTTTTTTCTTTCTTTCTTTTTCTTTCTTTGTTTTTTTGAAGATTGGCACCTGAGCTAACAACAGTTGCCAATCCTCTTTTTTTTTTAATTGCTTTTTCTCCCCAAATACCCCCAGTACATAGTTGTATATTTCAGTTGCAGGTCCTTCTAGTTCTGACATGTGGGATGCCACCTCAACATGGCCTGATGAGTGGTGCCATGTCCGTGCCCAGGATCCGAACAGGTGAAACCCTGGGCCACCAAAGCGGAGTGCGTGAACTTAACCACTCAGCCGTGGGGCCAGCCCCTCAAGTTCTTTTTTCTTTTTTTTTTTTTTAATTTTTATTTTTTTCGGATGTACATCATATTTCAAATTCTGGATACATTACATCATGTTCACCACCCAAACACTAATTATAGTGCATCCCCTCACATGTGACCCTAATCACCCCTTTTGCCCTCCCCCCTCCCCCCTTCCCCAATGGTAACCACCAGTCCAATCTCCAATGCTATACGTATGTTATGGGTTTTTTTGTCGTTTTTATCTTCTACTTATGAGTGAGATCATATGGTATTTGGCTTTCTCCCTCTGACTTATTTCACTCAGCATAATACCCTCAACGTCCATCCATGTTGTCACAAATGGCTGGATTTCATCATTTCTTATGGCTGAGTAGTAAGTAGTCCATCGTGTATAAATACCACATCTTCTTTATCCATTCGTCCCTTGATGGGCACCTAGGTTGCTTCCAAGTCTTGGCTATTGTGTATAATGCTGCAATGAACATAGGGGTGCAAGTATCTTTATGCCTTTGTGTTTTCAAGTTCTTTGGATAAATACCCAGCAGTGGAATAGCTGGATCATATGGTAGATCTATCCTTAATTTTCTGAGGATACTCCAAACTGCTTTCCATAGTGGCTGCACCAGTTTGTACTCCCACCAGCAGTGAACAAGTGTTCCCTTCTCTCCACACCCTCTCCAACATTTGTTGTTTCCTATCTTGTTAATTATAGCCATTCTGACTGGAGTGAGGTGATACCTCATTGTAGTTTTGATTTGCATTTCCCTGATAGCTAATGATGTTGAGCATCTTTTCGTATGCCTGTTGGCCATCTGTATTTCTTCTTTGGAGAAATCTCTGTTCAGATCTTTTGCCCATTTTCTAATTGGATTGTTGGGTTTTTTGTTGTTGAGCTGTATGAGTTCTTTGTATATTTTAGATATTAACCCCTTATCTGATACGTGGTTTGCAAATATCTTCTCCCAATTGTTAGGTTGTCTTTTCGTTTTGTTGATGGTTTCCTTTGCTGTGCAGAAACTTTTTAGTTTGATGTAGTCCCATTTGTTCATTTTTTCTTTTGTTTCCCTTGCCCGGTCAGACACGGGACTTGAAAATATGCTGCTCAGACCAATGTCATAGAGCGTACTGCCTATGTTTTCTTCTAGAAGTCTCATGGTTTCGGGTCTTATATTCAAGTCTTTAATCCATTTTGAGTTGATTTTTGTGCATGGTGTAAGGGAATGGTCTACTTTCATTCTTTTGCATGTGGCTGTCCAGTTCTCCCAACACCATTTATTGAAGAGGCTCTCCTTTCTCCATCATATGCTCTTGGCTCCCTTGTTGAATATTAGCTGTCCATAAACATGTGGGTTTACTTCTGGGCTCTCAATTTTGTTCCACTGATCTGTGTGTCTGTTTTTTTGCCAGTACCATGCTGTTTTGGTTACTATGGCTTTGTAGTATAATTTGAAATCGGGGAGTGTGATATCTCCAGCTTTGTTCTTTTTTCTCTGGAATCCTTTGGCTATTCGGGGTCTTTTGTTGTTCCATTCAAGTTCTTTTTTCTTGAGTGAGCTTTGGTAATTCATATTTTTCACAGAATTTGTCCATTTAATCTTAGTTGTCTAACTTGTTGACATAAAGTTGTTCATAATATTGTCCTACTATTCTTTTAATATCTGTAGGATCTGGTGTGGTGTCATCTCTCTCATTCCTGGTTTTGGTAATTTGCTTATTCTTTTTTATTTTCTAATAAGTCTGGCTAGAGTTTCATCAGTTTTATTCATCATTTCAAAGAAACAACTCTGGATTTCATTGATTTTTCTCTATAGTTTTATGTTTTTTATGTCATTGACTTTTTTCCATGCTGATCTATATTAATTCCTTTCTTTAGGGTTTAAACGGCTCTTTTTTCTAGTTTCTCAGGGTGGAAGCTGACATCATTGATTCAAAATCTTTCTCCTTTTCTAATATAGGTATTTATTGCTATAAATATCCCTCAAAGTATTGCCTTAGCTGCATTCCACAAGTTTTGATATTTTGTGTTTTTATTTTTATTCAGTTTAAATTACTTTTCATTTTTATTATTATTTCCTTTTTGACCCATTGTTTACTTGGGAGTATGTTATTTTGTTTCCAAATAGTTGGAGATTTTCCAGAAACCTGTTGTTATTGATTTTCAATTTAATTCAACTGACGTCAGAGAACATACTTTGTATGAATTGAATCCTTTTAAATGTATTGAGATTGTTTAATGGTCCAGAATATGGTATATCTTGGTCAATATTCTATGTGCATTTGAAAAGAACTGTATTCTGCTCTTGTTGGATGAAGTGTTCTATAAATGTAAGTTCTAAGGTCAAGTTGGTTAACAGTATTTTTCAAGTCTTCTTTATCATTAGTGATTTTCTGTCAACTTATTCTGTCAATTATCAACAGAAGAGTGTTGATATCTCTATCACGTTAGATGTGGTTATTTCTTCTAGCAGTTCAATCAGTTTTTGCTTCATGTGTTTTGAAATTCTATTATTAGGTGCATAAACATTTAGATTTGCGATGTGATCTTGAATTAACCCTTTTATTATTATGAAATGACCCAATTTATCCCTAGAAATATTCTTTCCTTTGAAATCTTTGTTATTCTCAGAGTAATGTAGCACTCCAGTTTTCTTTTGATTAGTGTTTTCATGGTATATGTTTTTCCATTTTTCATCTTGTAATATGTTAATATTTTTACATTTAACTTGAGTTTCTTCTAGGAAGCATAAAGCTTTGGCTTTTTTTATGCAATCTGATATTCTCTGACTTTTAATTAAGGTGTTTAGACCATTTACATTTAACATGATTATTTATATGGTTTGAATTTAAATTTATTTTCCATTTGTTCCACATTACATGTGATGTTTCTTTTTCCTCTGGTTGCTTTAAGATTTTCTTTTCACAACTGGTTTTAAGCAATTTGATTAAGTGTTTTCATGTAGTTTTCTTCATGTTACTTGTGCTTAGGGTTTGTTTAACTTCTTCAATCTGTGGATTTATTTTCATCAAATTTGAACAAAATTTTGCCATTATTTATTAAACTTTTCATATATGTCCCCTCTCCTCTTTTTAAAGGACTCCATTATGCAGGTGTTTGGCCACTTGAGTTGTCCCACAGCTTATTGATGGTCTATTCTTTTTTTCAGTATATTTTTCTCTGTGTGTTTTATTTTGTAATAGAAACAATAGCTTCTATTATGATGTCCTTAAATTTCTAATCTTTTCTTTCATAATATATAATCTATCACTAATCCCATCTAGTCTATTTTTAAATCTCAGACACTGCAGTTTTCACTTCTAGAAGTTTGATTTGAGTCTTTTTTATAAATTTTCGGTCTCTACTTAACATATTCTCTCTTTCCCCTATCTTCTTGAGCATGTGGAATATAGTTACTGTTTTGATGTCCTTTTCTATTAATTCTATCATCTATGTCATTTCTGTGTCACTTTTGATTGATTTTTTTTTACCCTCATTATAGGTTCCGTTTGCCTGTTTCTTGGCACATTTAGTAATTTTTGAATGGATACCAGACATTGTGACTTTTACCTTATCATGTGCTGGATATTTTTGTATCCTTATAATATTCTCAAGTTTGATAGTAGAATATGGCTAAGCTACTTGACAACAGTTTGATCCTTGCAGAACTTGCTTCAAAACTTGTTAGATGGGACCAGAGCTGCATTTCGTCTAGGAGTAATTTTCCCCACTGTTGAGACAAGACCCTTCTTAGAATGCTATCTGATGCCCTTAAATTATGAGATTTTCCACTGTAGCTTTGGGGAACAGGCAATACTCTAACCTTATGTGACATTCAGTTATAGTTTTCTCTAATCCTTTCAAGGTGATTCTTTCTCCAGCCTTGGATAATTTCTTCATATGCATGGCATGATCAGTACTCAACTGAGTATTGAAGGGGACTCTCTGGAATTCTTTCTCTGTGCAGGTCTCTCATCTCTGGTGATCTTATCTGATAATTCTAGCTGCCGTGGCTTCCCTGGACTCCCAGCTCCATCTTCTCAACTCAGGGAAACATCTGGGCTCTGCTTGAGTTCCTCTTACCTGCGGTGATCTGAAAACTTTTTCCAGATAGTAAGCTGAGGCATTGTAGGGCTCCCCTTATCTGTTTCCTACTTCTTAATGATCACTGTCCTTTGTAGCTTGATGTTCAAATCTTACATTTATCTCAGAGTGATATCTTTAGCTAACATGTCAGTCAAAGAGGAAACAAGCAGGTTAGAAAATTTTGCTGGCCAGTATAGCATCCACTTGCATCTTAATCCATGGGCTGGAGCCTGAGAAACAGAGTCAGTGAACATGTGTTCATCTAGTTAATGCTATTTAGACTGAAGATGCAAGGAAGAACCTAGCATATATGGAGGAGAAATATGGTTAAGTCCAAATCCCTTAATTTCCTTGTAAATAGTGGAAGATTACCCTTTCAAGAAAAAAGGAGGGATTCCAACAACACCTGGACTACTTTTATTTAAGATTTTCCCCCTAAATAAACCATGGGTTCTGACAGGGCAAACACTGTCTGTCTTATTCCCAGTGATAGCCCCAGCTTATATTTCACTGTCTGGCATATTAGAGGAACTTAGGAAGCATTGGCCGGATGGATGAATCTAAGTGTTAACCAGAAAATTCTCACACCCTCAAAACAACCTACACTGAAAACAATGAACATCACATGAAATTCAATGAACATGAAGTTCAGGTCCAGTCTCAGAGTTCTAGTCCATTTACCCACCCTTGTTAGCTGGGCTTTAAGAAGCTGAACTGGAAGATGAAGAGATGACCCTTTACACCACTTAGGGCCTCTTCCCAGCACATTGCTGCACTTCTCTGCCAAACCCTAAAGCCTCAAGGCTCCTTTTAGCTCAGTAACATTTCCTTAAATCCATTTCCAGATTTGATAAATATAAAAGGCAGAACAGAGTGGAGCAACTCAAGGAAGTGAGAGAGAGGATAATGGGTCCCTGTGCCCTAGAAATCTGGCACCACTGGGCTGCGCTAAATTAGGTGCAAAGAAGCCATCTGGTCAATTTAGTTTTAATCCTATCAAGTTTGTTGAAAAATATTTGCTAGTAGATTGGGAGTGAAGGGAGAATTTTAAAATAGTATAATTAGATGCGATGCCAGAAAGTCTTGTCACAAACTGTCCAAGAGTGAGAAAGAGAAATAAAGAATTGCAAATACAATTAAATAAATACACCACAATAAATGATAATAAACCCAAGCAGGCCTTGGCCCCAGCCCCTGCGTTCTTCCAGGCCGTTCCCCACTCTGTGTGCCGGCTGGCTTGGCAGGCTGTGCTGCGCTGGGCTGGGTTCTGCAGTGCTCAGGAATGTGAGTCGAAGAGGCTGCCAGGCACCGCCGCCCTGGCAGTTTGTCACAGGGAGGCTAGAAGGGGTGGGACTGACAGACACCAGGCAGCACTTTGCATTCGGAGCACCCTGTACTGCCCCAGGTGTGTCTGACCCCCAGCACACACATACTCACCACTTCCTAGCCCCCAGAATAAAAAAAAAAAAAAGACAGGCTGAGGAAAGCATTTCTAGGGCTAAGCTTGTCTGCTTGAATTATTCTGTATTTAATGACCGCTATTCAGCAAGCGCCCTGCACTCTCTAATCCCTGAGAATCTATGCAAAAAAAGCTTATGTGGAGACCAGATGCTTGCATTTAATGGAGCAGTGCCAGGAAGCACTGGAGATCCTTAATTCAAGTGCTGGGATCACTCTAAGGTTCCAAACCAGACCAGGCCCAGACTTCCAGGATCAAAGCTCTAAAGTCAGGCACCAAGAAGGATCACTTCCTTTGCTCTACCCAGGAGCACATTCAGGGGCAAAGCTACCAAATAAATGGGAAGGTACTACCTTCTCGCTACTTTGCTGGTTCTGCATCTTGCTAATTGTATGAGGGTGGAACATTATCTGCAGAACTTGTGTCTATGGGCAATAGTGCTTGATGTAGCTAAAAAGAGCACCAGTCACAGTGTCCGAGGGCGTGAGTTTGTACCCAGATCTATCGCTTACTGACTCTGCAGCCGTAAGCAAGACATCGAAGTCAATGAGCATCAATCTGTTCAAATATAAGACAGGATACCATTTCCTAGCTCTGTAAATTATAAACTGACATGTAGACATTAGATGTCATTATTGTTAAAAACTCACGGAAGCTTTCAAAGAAGGATATCTAGCAACTAGTATACCCTTGGCTGAGAGTCAGGAGAATGGGTTCTGTTTCCGAAATCTGGGTGATCTCACCTCACTTGTCTGAGCCCCTATGCTTTCATCTTTAAAACAAGAGAGTGAGACTAGATGCTATTGAAGGTCCTTTCAACACCCACCATCCTAGCTTGTATAAGTAAACTCATCTTGGGAAGGTTGACTTATAACCCAAGGACTGTGTGCCCACTGCTCAGAATCTCCATGTTCTAGAGCAGGGGTTGGTAAACTCATGACCTGCCAGGCCAAATTCAGCCTGCCACTGGTTTTTTAAAATAAAGCTTTATTGAAACACAGCCATGCTCATTCACTTACTATTGGCTATAGCTGTTTCTGTGCTACAACAGCAGAGCTGCATAGCTATGACAGAAACCACATGAAAGCAAAGCCTAAAATATTCACTCTTCTTGCCCTTTACAGAAAGTTTGCCATCCCTCTTCCAGATGGTTGCTGGATGGTTTCAACAAAAATATCAAACCAAATCTTGCTGACAGTCTTTTTTTTAAAAGAGGCGATAGGAAAAACTGATTGACAATCTGAAATATATCTATGCTTTTATTTTAAATTATAATACACTCCTTGAGTCCCTCAACATAACATAATATGACAACAATAATGAGCCAACTCAATCCGGGGAAGGAAAGGACACTTGGACCTTGACATTGTTTTCACCGGACAGAAAGCTTAAGTAGACAAGATTTTTATGTCACAAAAAAAAAAGCCTATGTTATGTTCCTAAGATAAATACAAATTTCTCTTATAACTCTTCTTATAAACTAGTTGAGAGGGGGGCAGAATTAGTATTTGGAAGGAAATTATTTCTCATACTCATCTACAAACCCACTATTCCTTGGGGTGGAGACTCCACAACATTTCCAGTTACCCACCTCCATTCCTTGAGGGATCAGAGCACGCTTCCCGCCCGCCCTCACGATCCCCTAAACCCAGCAAAGTCAAGAAACGCTGAACTCAGAGCTCAACAGAAAGAAAAGAGAAAAACTGAATTCTTGGAATATTTGCAGCCCCAGAATGTGCAAAGTGCAAGAATGAACCAGAGAACTAGTACTTGACTCTCCCACGGAGGAGTGGTAGGTCCCTGGGGAGAGCTGCACGCCACCCCCCGACCCCCAGCACCGGGAAGAATCTGAAACAAGAAGATACTGGGAAGGAAGAGGAAGAAAGGGAGGAACGAAGGCACAGCATCCAGGCCAGATGCTGTCCGAGGGCTTGGCGGTGAGCCTTCTCCCCTTGTGTGAAATAAGAAAGCAGCTAAGTCAGCCTGTGACCGACTATGGCATGAATGTGGGTGTCGGGGTGCGGGGGTGCGTTGGTGCCTATGCCCGAGGGATGGTGTAGCCTTGCGTATCAGTTACCTGTTTTTGTATAACAAGTCATCCCAATTATTTGTTAGCTCACAAATCTATGCATAATTGTCTGGTCGAGCTGAGTAGTTCTTCTCCTTGTCTTTCCTAGAGTCATGCAGCTGTAGTCAGCTGGAGGGTCAGGTGGGAGCTGGTTGGTCTGAGGTGGCATCACTCCCACTTCTGGTGGTTCCTGCTGGCCTTTGACGAAGCTGCATGTCTCAGCATGCTACCTAGTGGAGGAAGGGATCCAGCAGCCAGAGAAGGCAAGCCCTAATGCACAAGCACTTTTCAAGCCTCTAACTGTATCACATTTGCTAATGTTGCATTAGCCAAAGCAAGTGCCTGGCAAAGCCCAGATTCAAGGAGTGAAGAGCAAGATTCCACCTCACGACGGGAGGAGCAGCAAATGCACAGTACACAAGCAATGCACACAGGGACGGGAGAGTTTTGGGCCATTGTCTACAATCTATCACACCATCCTAATTGTGAATCCACAGAAGATGAACTCAAGATTGGAGTATATCACATATTTGTGCTTTGTCAAGCTGGGAGGCATCCAAGGAAGGAAACCGGTATTTGGAGTGAGTCAGAAGACTTGGGATAAAAGCTTAGCTTCATTGCTTACCTACTGTGTGATGTTGGACACGCTGTGTAATCTCTATGTGCCCATCTCCTCATCTGTGCAATGGAGACAATGTTGGCTATTGCACAAAGTGAAATGCATAGACAGTACCCGCCTACAGGCCTTCAGGAGATTTCGTTTCCGCCCGCAGCTCTCCGCCTGTGTGAGCGAATGTGCTCTGTGGCCAGCAACTGTAACTGGGTGAGAGCGCATGGGGCCTTGGCTTTTCTTAGCAGTGAGGTTTAGTGTCTGGCAAATAACATGATAATCCCCCAATATACAGCTTCTCACATCAAAAACCACATGCCACATGGAACTGTTGGGGCTGTGAGGGCTGAAGGCTTGGGGGCCCTCCAGGACTCAGTGTCTTCGAGATGCTGTGAGTCGCACAGCCCCAGGAAAGAGAAGGACAGGGCGATCAGGCACGGGGGCATTAACCCCGTCATGCCCCGACTTTCTCCATTATCCTGTCTGACAGAGTGGGTGGCCAAAAAACCATGCCCAGGAGGAAAGGCAAGGCAAAGGGAAGGGCTTGATCCTATACAGATTCTGTTGAGAGATTTGAGCTGAGACCCCCCACTCAGGAGCCAGTCACAAGAAGGGCTACGGTTTGAAACCCTTAGCACAGGAGCCCTTGGAGGGCTCACGACAGTCAAAGGTGAGTTTGTCAGAAAATTGGAAGTCACAAAGCATCAGCAAATGAGAAGGCAGGGGTCAGGACCCGGGACGTGCAGCTGAGGCTTTCCCAAGCACAGTACCCACCCAACTGGACCTGGGCAGGGTCTGCTGTGGCCTGTGGCAACCAGCGTAGAGAATCCCGAGACTTTTCCACAGCCAGGGTGTAAATGGCCTTGCTGGTGGGAGGCACACTCATAATTAAAGTGCTTTGGGGACATTAGGACATATGTTTATGTGAGGCTATGACTGGTTCTTGAATACAACACCAGGGCCTTGAGTGCCGTGTTTATGATAGGCGTTGTATGCTTGTTGTATCAATAACCAAAATCTAAGGGAATGTCAGGCGCAACAGTTCCTCGATAAGGCCACCAGAGGTGCTCTCTACAATGTTGTCAAAAATGTCAGATGTTTGTGTAGAAAAAGATCAGTAGCTCAAACTGTTGAATTCAGGTATGTTGACCAATTTACTTCTAGGTTTAGCCCTAAACTTGCCACATCCCAGGAAACTCCTCAGTCCCAGGCAAACCAGGATGACTGGTCCCCTGAAAGCTGGGATGGCTCATAGTCACCAACACAGTCAGCCATCCAAGATCAACTTTAATCTTGGACTCTCAGCGAACTGTTAGAAGGACCTCGTGGCAGGGATGAATTAACCAGTGAAATAAAGGGTATCTTCTGATCTGTCCAGATTATTTCTTACCTGATACATTAGTCAGGATTCTCCAGAGAAACAGAACCAGTAGGATGTGTGTATATAAACAGATAAAGAGAAAGATTTATTTTACGGAATTAGCTCACATGTTTGTGGAGACAGGCGAGTCCAAAATCTGCAGGGCAGGTCAGCAGTCTGGAGACCCAGGGAAGAGACATGTTGCACTCTCAAGTCTGAAGGTCATTAAGAGGCAGAATTCCTTCTTCCTCGGGGTACCTCAGTCTGTTTTCTCTTAAGGCCTTCAACTGATTGGATGAGGCCCACCACATTACAGAGGGTAATCTGCTTTACACAAAGTCTAATGATTTAAATGTTAATCTCACCTAAAAAAATACCTTCACAGCAACATCCAGAATGGTGTTTGACCAAATATCTGGGTACTGTGTCCTAGCCAAGTTGACACATAAAATTCACCATCACACCTGGTCAGATGCCAGTCAAGCCAAGATACAATCCCCAACCTAGTAGCAACTTGGATTCTGGTCGAAGATCCTAGGAAGGATGTCCTCCAAGAACTAGAGGATGACTCTAACATCCATGTGCACACCACCTACTCTGGCTGAGAAACTGCATAGTGCTGATAGGGCTTCTTCAAGACGGGGACTGAAGTCTTGGCTGTGGCCATTCTCAGTTTGCCGTCTGGTGTTTTGAAGCCACAGCAATACTGGAAGGAGAGCACTAATGTCTCCTCTCCTTCCTGCTGTGGGAGGAACTGGGAAGCAGCAACTCTGGTCTCTCTAAAAGTTCTGGGTATGCTGGAGCTCCCTGGCTCAGGGTGCAGCAGTGCCAAGAGGAAAGGAAAGCAAAGCCTGTCAAACAACTCTACAGAGCTTAGAGAGTGGCTGGACCTGTTTCCTCTGAGCCAGGATATAAAAGTGTGGCCTGTAGCCACAATTAGAACAGGCAATTATAGCACCCTTGATTGTAGTCGATACACGATTTTAAAATATTACAACCGTAATATTCTACCAACCATAGAATCTCAGCATTGGAAGGATTTTAAAGTCCATCTGGTCATTGTATCCAGCTGTAACATTTATTAAAAATGAACTGCAATAAGCCAGAGGCAGCATCATTACTTGATTGGCCCTGATTCTCCCATTGTGTATTAAGAACAGCCCACGTTAAAGGAATTTGAATTTTTCCAAGGAATTCTAATTGCTCCTGCCTGTCACGGCATTTGTTTTTCTTCAGTCTTCTGTTGTGGTCTTCCCCACCTGTCAGTGATTTTTTGGGTTCCCATTTGATAGCATAGACCCAGAGGTTGGGGAAAGAAAAGAAGAGCAGGGAAGATGAGCGTTCAGGAACGAGGAAGGCAGAACCTAAAGACAGACGTTAGAAACAATAGAGAAGATAGGGGCAAAAATAAAATCAGATAGAGTGAACTCAGTGACTGTGAGAGGAGAAGACAGTCAGGACCAATAACAAAGAGAGACAAGATTGGAAAAGAAGGGAGAGGAGATGAGGTTGAAGAATAAAGGGGATGGGGCAAAGACCAGTTATGGGGCGGGGCCTAGGGCCGGGACCTGAGGTGAAGCAGAGCTTAGGTTGGGAACAGGTTATGTAGAGGAGCTGACTTCTATTTGGTGATGGCAGTGGACCCACTGGGTGACCTGGGAAAGCACAGAGGTTGGCATTTTGACCACAGGCAAAAGCAGAGCTAGTTTCATTTTGTCTGCTCATGCCCCACACGGGCTGCCCCAGTTCCTGGAAGCCACCATGGTCAAACCCCACAACAATGGAACAAGCTGACTCTTCCTCCTCTCAGACAATAAGGTGAAAATTTGCCCAGCTTTGATGAGCTTTCCATTTTCTCCTACTAAATATCCACTGCTTACATCACCCAGGAGACACAATGTCTCCCCACGGTAAGTCTCCTATACTTAAGATACTCCCTCCAATAAATGAAAACATATACACGTGTCTTTCCAAAACATGTTCTGACTTTTATTCATATCAGCAAATAAGCCACAGAAATTCTTCAAACTCTGAAAAACATGCTAACCCAGCATTTCCCCCAGCAGACACAAAACTCACGCTGACATAAACACATAAACACACACACACGTGTTTTCCTGAACATTGCAAAACAAGCAGCTGATGAGCCTAAGTGGAGACATAATCTTTTTGAGATGCTCCTGACAGCCCACGAGGGAGTCAGTGCTGTGGCCTGTGATGGTGTTGACCAGGTTGTATACTGAACATACAGTATGTCAAAAGGAAAAACCATTTCCAAGAACAATGATGGAAGTAGCCCAAATATGTGCTTGGAGAAAACCAAGTGAATTTGGGTTTTGGTCCAAGTAAAATATCAAAAGGATGAATCAGAAAAATATATATGTGGGGCTTTGAAAAGTTATTTTTCTTTGTACAGTTAAAATGGCAGAGTTTCAATTTGAGTTTCAAGTGCACGAGAGATGTGTCAAATGATCCAGTTTGTAGCTTGTGACCAGCCTGGAGGGGAAATGATAAAACATTGTTTTGATTATGGACCTAAGATTCTTTCAATAAACACAGCCTGGAGATCACGTTAATATCAATTTTTTAAGTGTCTTTCTCTTTTTACTGAGCTTTTAAAAAGAGTTTTCATTTTGCTTTTGATGGGGTCTTGGAAGATTCCTGCCTTCAGCCTCAGAGTCTTCCACATGCCCACTGTTTTCTGACGTCCTTTAGTCCCTTCTTTGCACAACTCCTTTGAGAGGAGCTGGAATCTAAAGCTTTTCTAATACCAGGCAATAAATCTCACTCTCAGGGTCAGTCCACGGCCACGAGACAGTAGATGACAACCTGCACAACTGACTCAATGTGCTTGCGGCTTTGGGGGAAGGTCAGTGAGAGCACACGGGACTAGGAGTAAGAAGTCCTGACTTCGAGTCCTGCCTCTGCCGTTTCCCAGCTTTGCCTCCTTCCACTTCATTCAGCAAATATTGCTGAGTGTCTAGTATGTGCCACACGCTGTGGTAGGAACCGAAAAGAGAACAGAGTCAAGGAGTTTACAGCTGGGGGATGTCAGTGTAAACACAGAAGTTATAGTGCAATGTGGTAAGAGCAACAATGGAAACACATGCAAGGTACAAAGATTACATAGAGGAGAAAGTAAATTCCTTGACTGGGGAAAAGGAGGGCGGGCTTTACTAGAAGGTGACATATGAATTAGGTTTCAAAAGATGAATAGGAGTCTACTGGGCAAATAAGGAATGGGTAAAGGAGATTCTTGGTCTAAGAAAGAGCAAGCACAAAAACTCAGAGAAGGGCCAGAGTGAGTGTGTTTGGGAGCCTATATGCAGTCTTCCATAACTGAAGCATAAAGTATATGGGATGGGCAGGAAGGAAGGGCTTCAACAAGAATTGAGGGTGAAGAAGGGTAGGCAGAGCCAGTGCAATGGTCCTAGACTTTATGGTGCAATAACTACAGCAGCTAATATTTACAGAGCACTTCGTGGTGTCCAACACTGTGCAAACACTCTATGAACATCATCTCATTTAATTTTTACAACAATCTTTGTAAGAAGGCACTATTATTCCTCCTCACTTCAAAGATGAGGAAACTAGTCCTTGAAGAAGTCAGGTAACTCGTACAAGATAGAGACAGTAAAAGGGGAAGTTGGGCTCCAGTCCTAGTCCATCCAGCTGCAGCGTCAGTCAGCCCTCCTGCACTGCACTCCCTCTCATACATGAGTTTATTAGATTTAGCAAATGGGGTTCATGATGACCTTCGCCAGTCAATTTTGATAGCATTTAGAGGGGCAGAAACCATGTTTTAGTGAATTGAGAAGCAGACAATTTCAAGGAAGAAGATTAAGAAGATCAAGTCTAAGTCTTATGATCTCAATTTAGGGTTTTCTGTAACATAGAGTGGGGCATAAAATAGATAGGAAGGTTGAGCCAAGCATAAGGAATTCCAAGGAAGAAGGCTCAAATTCTAGAATGGACTGACTATACCCAAGGGGAAGAAAGTTTGCCCAACTGAAGAAAGAATAGAGTGCTGAATATGGTGTATAAAATGGGAGTGACACAAAATGCTAGACTGTTCAGAGATGAGAAAATTACATCCAATGGGGCCCCTGGGGAGAGAGACCATAGAAGAGGTGACATGTAAGTCGGGCACTAAAGAATGAGCAGAAGTAAAAGTAGAGGGAAAAGGTGATTCCAGAATGACCAGTAGTTGAGCAAACCACAGAGTCAGGAAAATGCAATATATGTTCATAGAAAGTAAAGCTGGAAAATGTTGCTGGAGCATAGAGTTTGAGTATGATTACTGCAACACTGGGTGGGACCAGGTTATGGAAGCCTGAGCTAAGGCATCCAGCCTTTATTGGAGATGCAGAGAAGAACCACCAGAGATTTCTGCGCAGGGAGCAATGTGATGAAAGAACTGCCTCAGGGAAACTCATCTGGCTGCCTGGATCAGGGTAGAGTAGAGAGCTCCGTCAATGCAGCCTGTGAAATGGCCCAGGTATGACACGACAAGGTCTGAGCTGGAGTGGTGGCAGGCAAATAGAAGGAAGGGGCACCCCAAGAAATATTGTGAAAAGAGTATCTAGAGGACTCTGTGACTGATAAGATGGAGACATCAGCGATGATTCAGAGTCTGAAGACTTCAAGAACAGCTGTACCATTTAACAGAAATGGCAAATTCAGCACAAAGACCTATGTAGTTTTCTTTTCGTAGCTTTTGATTTTTGTATAAATAAAAGTATTTGGTGAAGAAAAGACTAAAAATATTGAGTGAAAAAAAGTCCATAATCTCAATATTAAAATTCCCTTCTGATATACCATCCTAAGTTTTTTCTCCTATACATATATATTTCTAATATTTTAATAATAAATTGGGATAATTCCATTTTATCAGTTTTTTTCACTTAATATCATATAGTGAACATCTTTCCATATCAATGATTGTAATTCAGCATTATTGTACTGATGACATAGAATCCTAACTTATGGGTTTATCCCAATTTATCTGCTCCCTCATGCAAAACATTCTGTATAATTCCAATTTTAGCTATAATTAACATCCTTAAATCTGAATGTCTCTGTACATCTTTAATTATTTCTTTAGTATAAATTCCTAAAAGTATAATTCAAGGTCAAAAGAAACATAGGATTTTTTTTTAAGGCTTTTGAACCATATTGCCAAAGTGTCCTCCAGAAAGAATAAACTATTTATACTCCCATCAGCAGCATAGGAGAGTGAAGAGAGAAAGGTTTTACTGGAAAGGAAACATGAGCAGTTTTAGGTATGTAGATTTTAAAGTGCCTGTAGGATGCATCAGTGCCAATGGCAAATAGTTGGAAGGAAGGAACTAGATTTTGAAAGAAAAATTATGTCCCTCTTCCTGTTCCTCTTCTTCTTTCTCTTCACTACCATTTCTCTCCCCTCCCCTTCTCTTCTTTCCCTTTCCTTTCCTTCCTGAACAATTCAGTCCTAAAGCTATTGGTGGAGTTGAGAAGGTAGGCATTCACACTATGGGAGAAGGAACAGTAACCTGAGCCAGGGGTGTCAGGTGTCAGCATAAGAGGGTGACCTGGGCCCTCCGAGGGGTCTCAGAGCCCAACTTAGGCAAAGAGACCATCTGTACAAAAGGGCAACACAGCACACGTTGTCAGAGCCTCAGAGAGGTAAGGATGATCTCCATGAAGGAGGAGTTGAGTGGTGGCAATGAGGGGAATTCATTAACATAAAGGACAATTGATCAAACAGGTAAATATATTGAAAATTATAGAACCCAGGCTTTTCACTGGGATGCTGTATTAGTCTAGATTCACCAGAGAAACAGAACCAACAGGAGAAGTAAATATAGATATAGATGTAGATGTGGATGTCGATACAGATAATACAGATATAAAGAGATATATCCTAAGGAATTGGCTCACGTGGTTATGGAGGCTGAGAAGTCCCCAGATCTGCTGTTGGCAAACTGGAGACCCAGAAGAGCCAATGGTGTAGCTCCAGTCCAAAGGCCTGAGAACTAGGAGAGCTAATGGTGTACCTGTCAGCCTGAGTCCAAGTCCAAGTCCAAGTCCGAAGGCAGGTGAAGACCAATGTCCCAGCTCGAAGACAGTCAGGCAGAGAGTGAATTCGTTCTTACTCAGCCTTTTTGTTCTATTCAGGACTTCAGTGGGTTGGATGAGGCCCACACACACTGGGGAGGGCAATCAGCTTTACTAAACTTAATTCAAATGCTTATCTCATCCAGAAACACCCTCACAGACACACCGGTATAATGTTTAACCAAGTATCTGGGGGCCCCGTAGCCCAGTCAGACTGACACATAAAATTAACCATCACAGTTACGAAAATGGAAAGGGAGAAAACTAGAGTGAACCCTATGGATTTGAATTAGAGATATAAATGTGAACTCATAGTTATCAATATAGAGAGAAATAGAGATGTAAATGTGTGTATTCCCTAGCTCTTCCCTCTGAGAGAGGGTGGGAGCAATAACACCCCAACAGCAGCAAACTCATCAAGAACCCAGATTTTGGGTTCTAAATACCATTTTTCACTAAAAGAATACCGCATTCCTTAAAAAAAAATGGCTAATTCTAAGACCGAATAGAAAAAGTAAAAGGTGAACCTGAAACAACTTTTTGTGCCAGAAAATAAGGCAGTTTTCAAAGAACGACAGAACATGTCAAAAGGACTCTAAAGCCAGCTTGACAATTCAGTACCAAAATAAACGATGATAATAAATAACAATAGATTAAAATCCATTGAATAAAATAGCAATTCATGAGTTCATACTGACATAAATAAAGAGTAAATTGAAAGTTTGATGATTAACAGGATATTTACAGAGTCTCAAAGCAGCTTCCCATATATATTCATTAATTACTTCATTACCTACAAAGAGGAGAGAAGTAATTTCACAGTGGAAAAGGCTGAGAGATACAATCTTAATCCAGCGATCAAAATTAATGTCATCAGTAATGGGATACATTTGAATCCTACGCCTTTTAGTAGTGCAATGAAAGGAATGCAGCATCACTTCTGGAATACTCCTAGCAAAGACGTATCACTTAAATCTAATGAGGAAACATCAGTAAACCAAAACTGAGGGACATTTGACAAAATAATTGGACTTGTGTCTTCAAAACCATCAAGATCATGAAGTCAAGGAAAGATGAGGAACAAATCCAGACTGAAGGAGATTGAGACATGACTGATCCTAGGTTAGGTCCTGTTGCTGTAAAAGACGTTACTCAGACAATAAGTAAAATTCAAACAGGGTCTGAGAGTTAAATGGTACTAATGTTAATTTCCTGGGTTAGATGGTTGTGTCTTGGCTAAAATGGAAGGAATGGATGATTTCTCCGAGGTAGAACCTAAGGAACGTACACAGACAAGAAGTATAAGGCAGACGAGGAACGGGTCGGGAGGACGATCGGGGCAGTGGCATGCTGTGCAAACCAAAGAAGGAGTTTCAGACGGCAGGGGTGCAGCCAGGTGAGGAAGGACAATGACACAGCCTTCAGCCTTGATCCTTGGGAGGTCACTGGTGAGCTCTGAGAGGGCATCTTCCACAGAGGCTGGGGCAGAAGTCAAATGATGAGAGATGTTGGTAAAAGCAGCAAAGTTCTTCAGGGAAAGGCAGAGGCGAGATAGTCGTCTAAGAGAAAAAATCAAAGATGTTGGGGATTTGAGGGGCATGGGGAACCCCCACCAAGTTTGGTGGGCTTAGAGAAAAACTATGGACTGAAAATGAAAATATGTGAAGGGGAGATTGAGGGACTTGGCCATGTGATAGAATCATGAGGACGGGGAAAAGATCTGACTTGGAACGCGGAGACTGTCTGGGACCCAAAAGCGGGGGTGCTGTGAAAAGAATAAGTAAAGATAGAGACTTTAGGCAGGGAGGAGCCGTGGTGACCAGGAGAGAGGGGAAGACGGCACGACAGGCGAGCTGACCTCCAAGAATCCAGCGTCGGGGTTTCAAGTGGGTCACAACGTGACTGCTGTGATCAGTTATTCCGCCACCCTGGAGCGGACCAAAGAAAGGCACTGTGGCTTGTTTACGTTTATACCATCGGTGTGTGCAGCAGAGTCTCTGAGGACAATAACCAGAAATGACATCACTGAAGAAGGAGAGAATCCTAGCAGAGAAGATGAGAATATAGAGAAAATGGTAAAAGGAAATACTGTGACCCAGGAGAAAATCTCGTCCACGTGCCCAGGAAACATGGCCAAGAATATTTACAGCAGCATTACTATCAATAGCATAATGGGAAATAGCCAAATGCACACAGGCAGGGGATGGTAAAAAAAAGTGTGGCATAGTCATATAACGGAATACTATTCAGCAGCAAAAATGAATTAACTATGGCTAAAGGCATCAATTCAGATGAACCTGAAAAACAGAAGGCACAAAAAATTACCCTGTGTGATACTATTCACATAAAGTTCAAATGCACACAAAATTATCAAATATATTCATTTTACTAAACACGTTTTCAAACTGCAATGACAGGCAAGAGAACAACAGACACACATGTTCCTCTTGGTGAGGGGACAACCAGCAGCGAGCGCCCGCGGCTGCTTCATCATTCCAGCAACGTTCTATTTCTCAAGTTGGGCGAGTGGTCCAGGAGTATTTTTTTCACCTTACATACATTATATTTTATTTTTATATATGTCAAATATCTTATTAAAAAATGAACACAGCATTTATAAAGGGGGAAGGTCCCCAAGGACTGTCATACCGGTCTCTCTCAGAGATCTTGTGAGAGCTCTGAAGACCAGGTCACCTTCTGCCCATGTCTCTTGGTCGGCCAGGGATCTACAAATTCTGGCATCCAATTTTCCCAACACTTTGAGCAACTCTGAAAAATTTCAAGACGATTGGAAAACAATCTTTCTAATTGGCAGAATTTCAGTCAGAATCAGAGTTCTCCTTGCAGCAAACAAAGAAAAAAATGAACATTGTGAACTTTAAAAGAAAACAGTCTCTTGAGAAAAGAATAAGTTCCTCTGAGCAGTAATCTCAAAGTGACACCAGGAGAGAAGGAACTGGGCAGCCCCACTCTCCAAATGGGAGGCTTGGGAGAGGCTGCAAAAGAAATCCCTCATGGGGACCATCCAGGCGTCAGTTAAGGTGAGGGGTGAGAAAGGGCTTCTAGACAAATCTGGGAACACAGCTTTGCTCTAGAATCTTGGAATGTTTGACCTTGAAGAGATGGGGCATCAGCTGACGCTGGTTGGGTTTTATAAAAAAACCTAAAACCATTCCAGGGGCAATATGAGATTTGCTTAAATCCTGTATGATTATTTTTCCAACTGAATTCATACAGCACTAAAATTTCTCCTCTCCTCCCCACCCCCTCTCCATCTCCAGTGCTGAACTCAGTGCAAAAGGTGAGTCAGCCAGGTGCGAAGCTGGGGCTCCAGACAGCATGAAGAAACTGGCCCCAGAGAACCAGAATCTAATCAACGCAGGGGGTGCAGAGCAGTTAACAACAAGTTCCTGAGAAGTCATCATCTAAACTGCTAGAAGCATCTAGGCCCCATACTTCACCTTTGCCCCCACTTCTTCTTTTCATTGCCAAGAACATCCACTCCAGCAGCAAGGGGCCATCTGATAGTATCACACAACTGGAGGCCACAGGATGGGGCTGAAGTTCACTGAAGACACTAGACTGTAAATAAATGATAAAACATGAGAGAAAGTTCAGGCTGCAGGAAAACACTCCTCATAAATCCTCTTGATCCTGATTGCTCCATCTCGAAGCAGATTAAGTGTAAAATACTGATCTTGAATGGGGTCCAGCCAAAACTTACACAGCTTTAGGGCTTTCTGGAAGGGCTGTGTTCTTTGAAAGAAGGTTAGGAAACGCAATGCTGGTGGAGGATCCGGGAAGGAGGGAGGAGGGGTCAATTTCATCAGCCAAGTGGGACATTCCAAACCCATCTGTGAAAGGCTGTCCCCTGGTACAGAGTGGTGCTAAGTTTTAGGGTGCATATGGGATAGCTATTGTAGGATATTGTGACAAAATTGGTCTGCTGTTACGAGTGGAGTTTTTATGAGGGAGAGAAATTTAAGGCTATGAAAGGACTTACTCATTTGATAGAACTCAGTAAGTTAACAGAGAGCTAATAGAGTTAGAAACTAATATTAAGAATGAGGACTCTGGTATCTGAATAATGAGTTACAAATGAAAGTTGAACCCACAACTAAAAGTATACAACTATGTACTGGGGGGGTTGGGGGAGAAAAAGCAGGGGGGAAAAAAAAGAAGAAGATTGGCAACCATCGTTAGCTCAGGTGCCAATCTTTAAAAAAAAGAAAAGAAAAGAAAGTTGATATCTGTCCTTGGATAGCAGGACAAGATGGACTGACAGACCGGCCCTTGGGTACTGGGCAGAATGTGATGTCACTAAGAGATCAGTCATTCACTCTTCTATTCAGTAAATATTTATGAGCACCTGCTGGACGTCAAGCTTTGCTCTTGGCAACAGAGGTACGATGCTGACCAAAAAAATGAAGCCCCTGCCCCATGAGCTTACTGAGAAGGAGGCAGGAGCCAAGAGAGGCAGGAAAGGCCTAAACCTGGACCTGCCACCAGGGTAGAGCGTGGTGACCATGGGTCACGTGGGCATCTGTTAAAGCTCTCTGCTGTTTCTGTGAATGGCCTTTGATGGGAATCCAGGAGCAGTATAGAGGGAAAAGGAAATACAGACTTCGCAGCCAGTCAACAGGGCTTGAGTCTTGGTTTGGCCTCGCTGTGTGCCTAAGATCTCTGAGCAGCAGTTCCTTTGGTTTTGAAAAAGCACAGTAATAATTTCCTTCCAGAGTATTGTCAGGATTAAAAATGACACCTGTCAAGCACTCAGCCTGACTAATATACAGATTGTGTTTAATAAAGTAAAGCTACTTTTCTACTTATGCAATTTGTATTTTTGGTCATTTTTTCCTCATTTATTTCTGTTAGGTCTTGGTGATATTCCTTTGAAAATATCAGCTGAGGAACAGGAAGACACAGACATTTGCCCAAGCTCTGGGGGTGCAGGGAGCCAGATGCAGTAAGTGTCTGAGAGTGAGCGCGTGCTGACGAGGACCCAAGCAGAGCCCCTGGAGGAAAATTTCAACCATGGAGGAGGCTGTCTTTTGGTGAGGATACGCTTCCCCTTAGGTCCCAAAGACAATGCTGGGTGAGACAGGTGGTCAGAGGTCCAGATGGGACCATCATAATTAAAGTGGACATTGGAATGGCCTTCACAGAGGGCGTGCACACACCATGGCCCCCTGGATCCTCCAGCTTGGCTGGAGAGGGAGGGAGCAGTTTCATTCCCCGTTACACTGCTTGCATATTAGGACTGGGGGCCAATGATTGCCTCGGTTGTTGCTGTTGTTTAGTACTTTGCTGTCCATGTTGTCAGCTTGGTTTTTGTTAATTACACTAAAATACGCATAATATAAAATTTACCATCTTAACTATTTTTAAGTGTCCAGTTCAGTAGTATTAAGTACATTCACGTTGTTGTTCCGTTATTGCCTCTTTTGAGCCTCAGAGTCCCGCGACTGGTGAAGTCGGACCCCAATGTCAGCACCCACGCTGCCCTGCTGCATCCTCATTGCCAGCCACGGGGACTGCTCTGCATTATGCTCTGTAAGTAGCCAGTGTGTCTCTCTCTGCATAACGGAAAGCGGGTTTGGGCACAAAGTGAAGCTCAGGATGCTGTGCTCCTCACCTTTCATCTCCTGTGTAGTTTGTATAAAGTTTAACATCTTTCACCTGCTTCTGACACACATTTACCAGGATATGACTCAAATGGAGCCTCACTTGGCTGACGTCTGCCTTTCCAACCCTGCCTGACTCGGCAGGGAAGCCAGGGTCTGGCAGCGGGAGCATTGTCGGGTTGCTGTTCCTGGCGCAGGAAAGCAGGCTTTGCTGCCTAACATAGCAAGGGACGAGGCAGGGCTCCTAATTCTTTTCCCAAGGCCTTTGCTAACACTCTATGGGGTTTTTCAGGAAGTCACTCTGTGCTTAGCTATCTGTCAGGAATAAGAATAACAAAATCAGTTTCTGTACAGTTCCTCTGTGGTGATTCACACAACCCGAAATACTTTCAGGTCATCCAGATTCAAAGTGTTTGAGAATGGTTAACCCTATTTTAGGAACTGATCTGACTTTTAATGATGATAATAGTTCGTGTGGATTTAGTGCCTAGTAGGTGCCAGTCACTGTGCTAGGAATGCGGGTCCTTAGGTGACCCAAAAGATGGTTCTAGGGCCAGGCTCTATCAATAAAGACGAAAGATGGCGAGATCTCTGAGACTCTTTCCAGGCACCATGGCTGCTAAGTCCCTAAAGGGCCAGTTAGACAGGAATGCTCTCAGGACAAACGGATCCCTGAACCTGGCCTAAGACTTCACCCTCACGAGCTGCAGCAGCCCACAGGCCAAGCCACCAGTCCTTTCGGCACTCTCACTTTACAGTGGAGGTCTGGAGAGAATGCTGGGCAGCTTCTTCTGTGCCCTCTTCCCCTGGGTCAAGCTTGGGGTGGGCCCTCCAGCCTGTCCACTCCAACAGCAGGAGGGGCAATGAAGAGACCAGAAAGAGGCAAGGGGTGGGCAGGGAGCCAGTGAGAGGAGAAGACCTCACACCTTTACTCTTCTCCCAGGCTTTCCCTCTGACCACAGCGGCCTAACTGGGTGGCCTTGTGGGCTCTGTTCTACCCTCACTTGTGTCAGAGCACCTCCTTCCCTGGGATTAGGAGGTGGTGTCCATCCCTGTTTTGACTTTGTGACCAAGTGGTCTCCTAAATCACTGACCATGGGATGCCTAGAGGATTATGGGAAGAAATCAAGGTCTCCCCATCTTTGAGGAAACTTCAGGAAATGGACCTTAGGAACACATCCTTGTGGTTCTTCCCCATACAGTTTCTCAGTAGTGAGCTGTATTGTAAGTTAAGAATACTTAAGGCATTTCTTCTGATTGCAACACAAATGCCTTCAGTTCAGCGATGACAATTTATCAGGGTCTATAAATTGTACACTAAACGCTCACAGGTTTATACAACACAAGCTCAGAGAGGAAATAAGATGTCCAACTTTCTTCCCCTTGGATTAACAAATGAAAACGCAGACACTGGATTCCACTCATTCCTGACTGTGGATATTCTTTCTCTGGCTTCTTTGACAAATTCTACCCTGATTTTCATACCCAGTTCCTGTACCCAGTTCTCATCCTGCTAAGTACCTAATGAAGCCCTTTTGCTGTTACTCCAGTCCCTTTGCCTTGGTCAAGGGTCAACATAGGTCCCTTCACCAACTAGTTAAGTCAACCTCATGACAGCACAGAGCTGTAAGCCTTCACACACTTAGCCAGTCATCTCCACAGACGGCACAGATGGTCACAACTCAGGGAATGTTTCCCTCTACCAAAGAGGAGCACTCTGCTTGGCCCACTTACTATCTTATTGTTGGATCATAGAGGAAATATGTCTGAAGAGCAGGAACAGCAAGGAAAACTTGAGGATTTAATTTCCTGAAAGTTTAACATAGGGATGAAGCTATCAAACAAAAAGCTAACATATTCTTAGAATATGGAACACAGAGCACAGAAGCCAGATCCTCTGTGCATCTGTCTCCTTCTTACTGTTGTTGGGCCTCCCCTGAAATAGGCCTTGATTCACTTCCAGACATCATCTTTCAAGAGAGGTGTTGACAATACATAGGAATCATTGAAAAAACAAGACATGTAGCTTCAATGAAGAAGATAGATAATGTCTTGGGGTGGATAATGGGCAAAGGCCGTGAAAGAGCTCTTAAAGACTTGTCACATGAATGAAAGTAGAAATGGGACTAATGGACAGATATTACATCTCTGCACTATAACTAAAAGTTTTTAAAAGAATTGTCTAAAAGTTGAACAAGTGACAAGTTCCATGTCACTGGGGTGTTTAAACAGTCACTAGATGACCACTTGACACAAACACTGTAAAGACAATCCTTACGTTGGGAGGTAGTCTAACTAAATGAGCTCTTGAAATCTAGGCTCTATACCAACTCATATATATTTTCCCCCATCTTATGGAAAAATGGAGAGGTGTCTTGTCTTACTCATAAAGCAGTTCGTAGAGTAGGAAGCAACATTTTTCAAAATGGTGACTCTAGGAAAACACAGATTCTTGGGATCACTAGTTGGGATGGAGTGGATGGAGAGGGGGAAAGGTTGGAATGGCGCTACTAACAGGAGGGAGAAGAAGATACATTAACAGGGAGGAAATCACAGGGCATGCGGATGGAATGCAGCTCCCAAGAGTTTGAGGGAGTTTTGATGGTCTAGAGAGGAACTTTATGAGGAAATTTGCTCCAATAAAATGAAAAGACAAACCTCATAGAGGATTTTATTGCTCATAAACCAAAGCCTGGGAACCTCACCATAGACAGCTGGGATCAACCTGAACTTCCCTCAGGCCTGCTACCCCATGGCGGGGCACTTCTTGGCTATTTTTGCCTCTGAATCACAGGCAGTGATTAGCAGCCTCCCTGAGACACCCTCCAGCTCCACCTCTAAAAGGACCCCCTTCTTCCCTCACTTTCTCTGCTTGCTTTCTCTATGTCCAGTAACCAAACGAGAACCAAGGAGCAGACCACCTTGGAAAACCAAGATACTGCCACTGCAGTTTGTCATCAACTAGAAAGACCTGGAGGATGGGGTCGAGGCCCTGTGCCTTGGCTTCACACAACCCATCCCCGTGGCTGGGCCAACACTAACAAAGCTCTCTTACTCACCAAAAGGAATCTTTTTGCAAAACCATGATATGGTTTAAGAACTGGTCCTTCCTCCATTGACCCTACTCTTAGAATACATCTTACTCTATAGTTTTGGGAGGGATGCTCACAATATGCTCAATTCATGATTTCACATATTGGAATCATAAAACAAGAGGCAGTGTTATCTGGCAGCTAAAAGAGGGCCAGGCCTAGAGCTACACTGCCTGAGTTTGAAATCTACCTCTGTCATTTGCTAAGTGTTGATCTTAAGCAAGATACCCAAATTTTCCGTGCCTCAGTTTCTTCATCTCTAAAAGGAAGAGAATAATTGTATATACCTCGTAAGACTGTTGTGAAAACTAAAAGATATAACACCAGCACACTATTTAGCCCAATGCCTGACATATAGGAAGTACTAAAAACATGTTAGCTACTAACACATTATTTTAGAATTTGAGGATAAAGGGTACATAGACCAACCCTTGCACACAATGCTTGATTGCAGAGGGGGCGGGTTCATCTGCTCCTCCGGTTGAGCTAGAAGCTTTTCTTGGGTCTCACTTTTTTGGCCCCATGCACGCCCTAGTTTACAGCAGAGTAAAATCTATTTTTATTATTGCCTCCTGATTTTTTGTGAGAGCTCCATCTTCATTTCACATTGATCTTATTTGGTGAAAATTGTAAAAAAGGCTTTAGTTTTTATGTTCCTTGCCCCTCGTCACCTCTGCCAAGTAGGTGGAAAAAGCCAGACTCCAGAGCTAGAAGTGAACCTCGGAACTTCTGCAGATGAGGACATGGGAGCCAGAGAGGTGAGGCCACATGTCCAAAGACCCACACTCAGGGACAGAGCCGGACAAAAACGGGTTCAGTTCTCCTTACATTAGTCCAATAAATCTGTTTATTAAGGACATTCTTAAAGGGATGAAAGGAATTATTTGTTAAATGAACACATGCTTCTCTCATAAAGTGAGTGTTTTGTACATTTTATACTTTCTGTAATAACATGTATACGAAATCATACATATGTGTGCATTGTTGACTGAGTACAATCCTTAACTAACTATAAACACTCCCATAAAACCCCTCCCAGCAACCCCTGGCCGCCTCTATCAGCTGCACAGCTTAGAAACAGAACTAAGAAGCTTAGAAACAGACCTACTGAAGCCAGAGACCTTCCCTGCCATTAAGTCAGAACAAGACCAGCGATAACTCCAGGATCTGTCCTTCTAGGAATAGCGCTTCCCTCCTGTGGCCGGGCTTCGCTCCACGCCACGCTGTAGGAGGAGGAGGAAAGGGAGATTCCTAGCCTTGTGCAGAGCTGTGCAGGGGGCTGGCCAGCCAGGACTTAGCTTTTCTGTCCAATAGGAGGGTCCTGTTTCAAAAGGTAAATGGCTTTCTCACTCAGGATCTGCAACTTTTCTCAAGCCCCATCTCCCCCCAAAATTACCAAGGAGGCTCAGACAAGTTCCTAAAGTTTGAATCATTCATTTATTAAACAAGTCTTCATTAAGAAGCCACTAGACCAGGGGCTAGGGATCCACTGGGGAACAAAACTAAACTGGGTGAGAGAAGGGCGACAATAGGAGCAGGTGGAGCCAGCCCAGGTAAAACAGTGAGAAGAGGAAGGGCCTTAGCCCCTGTTCCCCAGACCTGGCCATCTCTTCCCCATCCTTTGTATTGGAAAGAGCCCCCTCCAGCTCCTCTTTGCCTTTTGTCCCTTCCCTCATCAAAACCCGATTCCTGGGGAAATAACCAGCTTACTCACTCATTTATTCAACAAATATACGTCGAGCACCTTCTGTGCACCAGGTATTGCAGTAGGTAAAATATTAGTCATTTATAGCTTCTCTCAGGAGTGTTTGCATTTCAAATCCTTTTAATTTTTTCTTATACTTTTTAATTGAGATATAATTCACGTGCCGTAATTTCATCCTTTTAAAGTATACACTTCAATGGTTGTTTGTATATTCATAAAATTGTACTACCATCACCACTATCTAGTTCCAGAATATTTTCATCATCCCAGAAAGAAACCCCATGCCCATTAGCAGCCATTCCCCAATCTCTCCTTCCCTCAAACCCTGACAACCACTAATTAACTTTGTCTTATGAATTTGCCTATTCTAGACATTTCATATAAATGGAATCATATAATATGCGATCTTGTGTTTCTGGCTCTTTCACTCAGCACAATGTTTTCAGAGCCATCCCTGTCGTAGCAGATATGAGTAGTTCATCCTTTTTACGGCCAACGAATATTTCATTATATGGATATACCATATTTTGTTTATCCATTCATCAGCTTTTGAACATTTGGGTTGTGCCCCTTTTCAGCTATTATAAATAAAGCTGGTATGAACATTTGTGTACACATTTTTGTGTGGATATATGTTTTCAATCCTCTTGGCTATATACCTAGGAGAGGAATTGCTAGATTATCTAGTAACTCTATGTTTAACTTTTTGAGGAACTGACAAACTGTTTTCCAAAGCGGCTGCACCAGTTTACCTTCCAACCATAAAGTATAGGGTTCCAATCTCTCCACATCCTCACCAACATTTGTGATCGTCCATTATTTTTACTATAGCTATCCTGTGGGTGTGAACTGATGTCTCATTGTGGTTTTGATTTCCATTTCTGTAATAACTAATGATGCTGAGCATCTTTTCTTGTGCTTATTGGCCATTTGTGCATCTTCTTTAGAGAAATATCTATTCAAATACTTTGCTCATTTTTTAATTGTCATTTTATTGTTGAGTTGTATGCTTGGTTTATTTTTATTCCGGATACTAGATCCTTGTCAGATATATGACATGCAAATATATTCTCCCATTCTGTAGGTTGTCTTTTTCACTTTCTTGGTTGTGACTTTTAAAGCACAAAAGTTCATAATTTTGATGAAGTCCACTTTAATTATTTTCTCTTTGGTTGCTTGTACTGTAGGTGTCATGTGTAAGGAACCATTGTCTAATCCAAAGTCTTGAAGAGTTATAGCTATGTTTTGTCTGAGAGTTTTGTGTTTTTAGCTCTTATATTTAGGTCTGTGATCCAGTTTTAGTTAATTTTTGTATGTGATAGAAGGTAGGAGTCTAAATTCATTCTTTGGCATGTGGATATCCAGTTGCTTTAGCACCATTCATTGAAAAGACCATTCATTCTGCATTCGCTTGTCTTGGCACTCTTGTTGAAAATCAGTAGAGCAGAGACGTAAGGGTTTATTTCTGAACTCTCAGTTCTATTCCTTCGCTCAATGTGTCTCTCCTTATGCCAGTACCATGCAGTCTTCATCACTGTAACTTTGTAGTAAGTTTAAGATTGAGAAGCGTGAATACTTCAACTTTATTCTTCTTTTTTCAAGATTGTCTGGTTTATTCTGAGTCCTCTGCATTTACATATGAATTTTAGGAACAACTTGTCAATTTCTTCAAAAAAAAAGGCAGCTGAGATTTTGATAGGGATTGCATTGAATCTGCAGACAAATTTGTGGAGTCTTGCCATCTTAGCAACATTAAGTCTTCCAACCCATGAATCCAAGATATCTTTCCATTTATTTAAGTATTGTTTAACTTCTTTCAATATGTTTTATATTTTCAATGTGCAAGTCACACATTTCTTTTGTTAAATTTATTTCTAAGTATTTTATTCTTTTGATGCTTCTGTAAATGGAATTGCTTTTTTTTTCTTTTTTTTTTTTTTTTTGCTGAGGAAGATTCGCCCTGAGCTAACATTTATGACAACCTTCCTCTATTTTGTACGTGTGTCATCACCACAGCATGGCTGCTGACGAGTGATGTAAGTCTGCACCCAGGGACTGAACCCAGGCTGCCAAAGCACAGCGTGCCAAACTTAACCACTAGGCCACAGGGCCGGCCCCTGGAATTGTTTTCTAAACTTTATTTTTGGACCATTCATTACTAGTGTATAAAAATATAATAGATTTCTGTATTTTGATCTTGCATCCTGCAACCTTGCTGAATTCATTTATGAGTTCTAATGGTTTTTTGTGCATACTTCAAGACTGTCTTTATATGAGACCCTGTCATCTGCAAACAGAGATAGTTCCACTATTTTCTTTCCCATAGGGATACCTTTTCAAGTCTCATTTCTTATTGTGCAATGGAACCTTTTATCCCTCTGTAAACTAACTTCAGCCATGAAAAATATATGCTCCGTGAGGGCAAGAATCCGTTTCATTTCCAGCTGTAGACCTAGCACCTAGATTCATTCCTAGCACTTAAGAAGTAGTCAAGAAATATGTGTTGAATCAATGAAACAAGAAGCACCTGGGACAGTTCAGTCCGGGGCTCTTCTCCACACCCTGAAACCACACCAGCGGGGTGTAGCTTCTTCCATGCCTTCTCTCTCTATATATGCACTTATACTGCCGAGCCAGTGCCTGGCAATTAATTAGCACTCAATAAATATTTGTTTAATGGGTGAACAAATAAATAATGTCGGGTCTGGCGTGTGGGAGTGAATGAATGAGAACACGTGATGACATCTGGTAAAGGAAACACCATCTGTCCAACATCAATTCTATCTCAGTGTATGGCAAATAATGTCCCCTAAGATCACAGTGACAATAACATGCTGTCACTGAAATTCCCACAATTCTACGGTGGTTGTTAATCCTTGCTCCCACAAAATGATACTATTATGTAATTCCTCCTCGTTCTATCATTTCAAAAGCAATTCCAAAACTTGTTGGGGCAGGCAAGCAACGGCAAGTCACCTCAGCTGGCCGCCACGGCGCAACCTGCTGGCCCCACCGCCTCGCTTCCTCTGCTGTGACTCTTGCCCAGGAAATACTTCAGGTACATCTGGAAACACAGTGAAAACACTTGACGTGGACACCATGTGAAAAGTCAGTGCGGCGCAGGCGGCTGGGAGGCGCAGGGTGGGGGGCCCCGCCACCTTCCCTCCTGCTCCTGCACACTCTCTCTTCTTTTACAGAGAGCGTTATTGTTCCAGCTGCCCCCCACCCCCACAACCCCAGGCTCTCTCCGTGTTACAAATTAAAATCTATACTCACCAAATATGCATTTAATTCTATTTTACTCAGGTAATTATTATAAAATTGCATTGTTACTGTAAACGTATTTTAAGATTTTAATAACCATGAAGGAGATTTATAGCTATTACAGACTTGCTAATCCTCAATAAATATGTTTTGAATCAGGTTAGCATTTTGCATACAATAACCGTCCTATTAATTCTGGGGTGGGTTTTGTAGCCTTGACGGAAAGCACTGCAGTTGCTTTGCTTTCCCTGGGGCTCTTTAGGTTACACTTTAAGATTGGAGATTAAAACAGGGGAATTTTCCACCCTTCAGAAAACAAGACCCAGGAATAAGATTGAGTATAGCAGTGACAAGAAAGAGCAGGCAGCTTAGAGCAGTCGGGGAAAAGTCTGCACTAGGCGTCAGGAGATCAAGATCTCAGCCTGCTTCTCCCACTAATTAACTCTGTGCGCTGGCCGAGCCTCTCAGCCTTTCTTAGCCACAGTTTCCTCATTTGTCAAATCGGGATAATCATACCTAGCCGGGCCTCGCATTTTTGTGGTGGGGAATCTGAAATGTGAGTGTATGAGAAAATGCTGTAAAATCAGGCAGCGCTACAGTGTGGGGTCCGGGAATCCAGGCTCGGCTCTGCACTTATTAGCAGATGCACCTCAGATACATCATTTAACCCTCTGACCCTCAGTGTTTTCATCTGTACAATGTAAATAATAACAACAACAATAATAACGATAGTAGCAGTAATCCTATGGCTTAAGGATTTCTCAAGTCAAGTGAGATGAGGTACATGAGCCTTCACACAAGACCTAGCACGTAATAAGCACCAAAGGCTATTCTTTCCCACTTTCCATCCATCAGGATTGTATATACTTTCCTAAGATGAAATCCAAGACATTTGGGAAACTTCAGAATCACAGTCTTCCCATTTTCTGACAGAGAGAAACAGGCCTGCTGTGGTAGAGACACTCCCACCACCTATATTTTCCTGAATGCCAGGGTCCATTCCCCTTGCTATTAGCACACTTTCCACCACTCCTTGATTGGGAGCCCTTTAAAAAAGCTCCAATTAAAATGTTTAGTTTGACAGGCTGGCTAGGAGAAATGTCCTTAGACAGGAACACAGAGAGCTGTTCCCTTCAAGAGCTTGCTGCAGCTCTTCCAGATCGGGCGGTGGGGAGTTGGAGATTTGGGTCAGCAGAAAATTCCTTAGCAGTCAGTGTCTTTGCAAGGAAGAAAGAGGCAGCCTGGAAATGACTTTCATTCCTAAGCATGTAGCTATTTACTGTCAGCTGTGGATAAAATGTGGCCCCTCTGGACACTGGGACGCCAATAGCCAAGGCCTGGAATCACATCTGTCTACACCTTTCCAGAGTCTTCGAACCTCGCAGCAAACCCTGAGAAAAACCACCTCACCAAACTGCCCGGACCCAGCAACAAGGCACAGAAACACAGACCCAGCAAAAGGCCAGCACATGAGGAATAAACAGCCAGAGCACAGGCAGGGACTCCAGACTTTATTATGCTTTCAGCTTTCTTGACTGAACAGGGCCCCTGCCCATGGCCATCCCACCCTGCCCTTAACCCCCAACACACACACACATGCACAAACACACACACACACACACGCACACCCTCTAGGGACAAGCATAAGAGAGATTAGCTATATAAGCCAGGCAGACTTGTAAAACAGCTGAAGAATTAAATACTCAAGAATGTTTAGGCCAAGCTGCTGACCCATTTCCCTCCTTGCAAAGCCCAGGGAAGGAGAGAGTGGTAGAAAGAAAAATAAAGAGCCAGGGGGAAACAAAACCAAATTATTAAGTTCTTTTCATTAAATAAATAAACTCCATCTGACAGACTCTCCCCTGGAGTCCTGGGGTGCCATCAGTCCTGGGAAATGACTTGAGGAAAAAAAAAAACACGACAAAGACTCCTTGGTCTTGACTGGAGTGAGAGAGGCCATTTAGTCAATTCCTTTCACTCCAGTCAGATGCAAACAAGAATTGTAATCTAGATAGAGAAAAGGGGACCAGCACCATGTTGATATTGATTAGAGTATGGAAATGGGAATCAGTAAATTTCACTTTGAGTCACAGCCCTGACACATCTGCTTGTAAAGTGATAGCACCCAGATCTAAATGTCAAGACCCCAATCTCCAGTCCCCGCTGTCCTCTCCTGGAAGAACTGTAACCCACTCAAAGACAGCATCTCGCCCTTCAGTCGCCACTCATATCCACTCATCATCTGCATTCCTTCAGCTAACGACATCCCTCCATAGTGATGACCAGCCCATCAAGCTAAAACTTTCTGTCATCCTCCTCCTTTCCTTCTTTCTTGTCCCCCAGATCCATTTGGTTGCCAATTCCTGTCCATTCTACTTAAACATATCCTCTAAATCAGGTCTGCCTTCTGTTACCACCAGAGTAATTCAGGACTATGTCAGGATTTACTTTAAGTATCAATTCTCTTACCAGTGTCAGTACTATCAGCCTTTCATACGCCACATCATCTGCCACAATCTCATAAATATTATTGTACTAAAGTAAAAAATCAAATCCAGTCATTTCCTGATTAAAGACTAACTAACGCAACATTGCCTTAGCAGGGCACCCCTGGCCCTTCAAAGCTGATCTCTTCCTTCCTCTGTGGCCTTACTTCCCACCCCTCCTTGCTGAAGACCCTCAAGCCACAACGCATTCTACCATGGCTAGCTCTCCCATCCCCTTCCATGATTCTTGGCTCATTTTGTTCCCCCTACCTGGGATGTCCTTGCTTCAGGTGTGCCTGGTGACCCTTTCCCCAGCTTTCTAAAGACATCTCTTCTGTGAAGTCTTCCCTGGATTCCCAAGGCAACGTGAAGCCCTTCCCCCAAGCTTCGCTCAGATCACTATTACGGCACTTATCCTGGGTTGTAATTATCTTTTTCTGAGTCTGTCCCACTAGAATGGGAGTTCCTCAAGTCTATTCCTCATATTTTATTCATATTGGCTTCAGTGGGTGGCCTTTATAGACACTTCCTAAATGTTTTACTATATTAATGAACAAAAGGGCAAATTAATGCTGAACAAGCAAGTCAGCAGTGTGGACTTGGGCAATGAGTTTCAGCTCCATCATCTGTGCAAAGAAGGGGTCGAGTGAATGGGCTTTAAAAATCCCTCCTATCCCTGACACGACATGATTTTATGAGTTTTAGCTTAGAGATACTGGACAAGCAGACCTTCCTGTGTGGGAACTGAAGCAGAGAGCTGGGAACATGTAAGGCGGCCCAGAGCCTCCTGTGAACACGCAGGCGCTCGAGAGCGGGCAGGTTTACGCAGAGGTAAGCCAGATGTTTTAATTAAGAACACAGCAATGTACAGTCTCCAAACACTATATTATAACTTGCAATCTGATACGCCTGCAGAAATCTAGCCCCAGTTCTTCAGAGAAAAAATGATGGCAGGGGCCAGGCAGAAATAGAAACTGCCTAAAAGCAGGTGGGAAGGTGGGCGATGGGAGCAAGTGTGGGTGAGCAGCCATGGTGAGCAGCCTTTCTTCCTCAACCTTATCTTCCAGGACATCCCAACACAAACATAAACCTTCCTCTTTAACCAGACTGTTCTACTCAACCCACCCCCGCCCCGGACCAGTGCTGCACAAGCCAGCGCCCGTGCTCCTGTCAGTTCTATTTCTCTTGCCTGAAAGCCTTTGTGGTCCCTCTCTGGCCATATAACCAAATATTATGCATTCTTAATACCCACTCTCCCGTCCACTCCTTAACCACTCCAACCTAAAGGCGCCTCTTTCTTCCTCTTCTGAAATCCTCTGACAGTCTGACTCTCGGGCTTGCCCAGCCTAGTTACTGCTCTCTAGCTTAACATGATGCCTGACAAATAGAAGACACTCAATAAGATTTTTCTGGATGAATGACTGAGTATATTAAGAGCTAAGTGGAACCTATAGAGATGAATCTCTGCCCTCAAGGAGAACTGACAGTGTAGTGAAGGAATCAGATCAGGGAAATAACGGCTGTTAAAAGTATTCACAGGAATATATGCACCTGTAGGCTTGCTGGGTTTTGGTTTTGGTTTTGTCTGTTTTGGGATTTGCGGAAGGAAGCTTTCCTATGCACCTATGTCCTCTCCCCAAATACTCTGCAAGCTCCCTGTGGACAGCAACCAAGTTTCTTCTTCTTTCCTCCAAGACACCCACCGCAATATCTTGCACAGAAATCCAAAATGCATATTTATCAATTGATTTTCTGTATAAAGCCAGGATTGCTTACAGGAGAAAACTACAGAAAAGTAAATGGAGAAAAATATGTCTTAGAAGAGGCTTCACCTAAACTAGGACAGTGTGGGAGCTTGGTTAAGACGAAGAATGTTAGGCTGCAAGGAAAAGAATGGAGGAAAGAAGCTGGGAAGAAAGAGCCGAATAAAAGAATGCGGCTCCCAAGAGCAAACAGGAAAGGGAAGCTGGGGGAGAATGAATAATAGTTTCAAATAAACACTGGGGTCTAGTTAAGAATGGAAACAATTAGTGTGGACGGTGTCAGGTCACATAGCGCTAGACACATAATGCATTTCATTTCAGACAGAGTCGTTTTTCTATGTGTGGAAGACTGTAACGGGAACCAAAGTGAGTTTTGTCAGAAAATATTCATTTGGTCACCAGAAGAGAGAGAAGCCTTCAGAGGAAAAGAACCTAATCATTTCTTCCTTTTAATGATGTAAAAGCTGGGAGATATATATATATACACACACACACATATATATATGTGTGTATATATATGTGTGTATATGTATATACACACACGACTATGTACATATACATACTATGTATATGTACTATGGATATATATGTGTGTATATATATATGTATACATATACATAGTGGTACCTCTACATACATACATACCTCTACATAGTTGTATATATATATACACATATATATATATACACACACCCAGAAATGTTTGAGAATGAAAATGAGACTAATTGAAACAAGTAATTTAGTTCCTATTGCTTGGTCCAGAAATGTTGTAAAGGAGGAAGGCGGGGAAAGAAGGAAGACAAGAAGAAAGAGGAAGGCAGGGAGAGAGGAATAACGTCCACCTTCCAGGCTAGCTGCAAGATCCAGTAGGCATGTCTTCTGTTTCTCCTCACTTCCTTTCCAAAGCTCTGCCCTCACCTCAGCAAAGATGCTACCCAACTTACCACAGTGACATTCATGAAAAACAGAATTATGTAGAGTATAAAACCTAAAGGGAGAATCTCAAAATCTTAAGAACCATTGAGTTAACGTTCTTCCTTTAATTTTCTTCACTCTGTGGAAAATGATATGCCTAGTTTTAAAGAGATTACCTTGTCATATGTCTTGACAGGCTAAGCACCATATCACCAGCATTGATTAATGCTCTCTTCCTGTGAAACACATGAGATGTTTTTCTTTAGATAGAAAACAATACTATTCTATCTTTACTACTTGCCTGGGACATGAGTAGAGGTGTGTTTATAAGGATGATGAGGGAGGCAAATAAGAGGGGCCAAGGTTTTCTTTCTGCCAAAACTTTTAAACCAAGGAAGACTGATTAAAGTGAACATCAAAGGCAGACTAGAGAAGGGGAAGGAAATCAGAAAACTTCAGAGGTATGTATGGAAGAAGGAAGGGAGCACCCTTAATCACTTTGCCTCAATAATGGTGAAAGCACTGTGCCTGGCTAAGAATGGATGCTTATTGTATATATGTTGGATGGATGGATGCATGCATGGATGGGTGGATGGGTGGACAGGTGGACAGGTGGATGGATGGATA
>NC_060280.1:78837410-78865889 GCF_021613505.1 Equus quagga | reverse complement strand
AGTGGGATGGATGGATGGATGGATGAATGGGTGAACAGATGGATGGGCGGACAGGGGGATGGGGGGATAGATGGATGGGTGGATGGATGGGTGGATAGGTGGATGGATGGGTGGGTGAGTGGATGAATGGATGGATGGATATGAGGAATAGATAGGTTGATGGGTGGATGATGTGTGGGAATTATACTTCTATGCCATAAGTGGGCCACCTTCCTAAATCACTGTCCAGCCTACTGGTCATAGGGATAAATCCCAAAAGGATTATTTCAAATAACTGCTTAGTCTCTGATACAAGGAAGAGTAGTATGTCAATTACCTTTAGATGTTTATTTTTTTGATGAGTGTGGATATATATCTAGTGTCATAAAAATGTTTATTATCTTTGACTCAGTAACCCTGCTTGTAAGAATTTATCCTAAATTTTTTTCTCAAAAGAAGAAAAAGAAGTTATTTGCATAAAGATGGTTTTGAAGTATCATCTATAAAATTTAAAAATTGTAGCAACCCACAAATATTAAAGTAAATTATTTCAATTTGACAGACTATTAGACAGCCATAAAATAACAACAAAAAGGGGGCTGGCCCAGTGGAGCAGCAGTTAAGTGCACACGTTCCGCTTTGGCAGCCTGGGATTCGCCGGTTCAGATCCCAGGTACGGACATGGCACCGCTCAGCAAGCCATGCTGTGGTAGGCATCCCACATATAAAATAGAGGAAGATGGGCAGGGATGTTAGCTCAGGGCCAGTCTTCCTCAGCAAAAGGAGGAGGATTGGCAGATGTTAGCTCAGGGCTAATCTTCCTCAAAAAAAAAAAATAAAAATTATAAAACAACATAGAAGAATGCTTATAGTAAAGGAAAATTTAACATTATATGTACATGTACAAGGAGCATGCATAAATTTGTAATCACAAACTATAAGTAGTAATATAACTGTAACTACAACTATATAGAGGTATATTTGCATGTCAAGAGGCTTGAAAGAATCACCAAAAAAATGAGAATGGTACACATGTTAAAATGGTAGAATTCTGGATGAATTATATTTTTTAGTTTTAAAAAATTATTAAAAACGGACTTGAAGTATTTCCTGTCCTTTAATGTAAGTATAATAATATTTTCAAAGGAAACAAAAATAAGAGAAAACATTTTTAGATGATTATCAGTGTTGCCCGAACCAAGCTCTAGTTTGCTCAGCATTTCATATTAAGCCAGTGAGCTATGGGGAAGGTCCCAGTGGGGAGAAGGGAGGAAAGGAATATCTCAGAGCAGAGGGCAATTTCAGTGGGAGGAAAAGTGGGAAATATGTAGCAACATCTCCGAGAACAAATGACTCTTGTCTTCCTCCTCCCCAAATTCTCTCACCTCGACCTTCTGCTCTCCTGCCTTCTCCATGATTTTGTCCCATCAGTTACCCAGACCACATAGGTGGCAGCCCTTGCTAACACTTTCGACATTTTGCTTTCACATCCACCATTACTCCATCTCCATAGCCTACAAGACTTTAGCCTGAAAATATACTGAGCATATTAGTTTTTTCTTGCTGTGTGAGATATTACCACAAACCTAGCCATATAAGACAACAGGCTTTTATTATCTTACATTCTACATGCATCAGGCGCTTTGGCACAGCTGAGGCCTCACCAGGCTGTGACCAAGGCATCATCTGGGCTGCATTCTCAGCTGGAGGCTCAGCTAGGGAAGAATTTAATTCCAAACTGATTTAACTTGTTGGCAGAGATTACTTCCTTGTGGATGTAAGACTGAGGGCCTCTACTTCTCACTAGCCGTCATCTAGAGGCTGCCTTCAGGTTCTAGAGGCCACCAGCAGTTCCCTGCCACATGGCCCTCTCCATAGGCAATATACATTTGCTTAAGACCAGCGGCAGAGTCTCTCTCTCTAGCCGGCCTCCCACACTGTCTCCTTTATCAGAACCACAACTTTGCTTAGAACTTCACTACCTTAAGCCTCTCGCATCTCTGGCTTGGCTTCACTGACAAATTTCTGAAGGAAGCCACTCCTTCACGTTCAAGAAGCCCCAAGGATCTCCCTTCAGTTCCTCTCCCTTACCAAGCTCCTTTCATCTCAGGGGCTTCTCCTCTGCCCCCTCCTCCCATTCCCCAAGCTCCTCTGCCCCTCTTTCACCTGATTAGCTCCTCCAGTTTCAATGGCACTTCCTGTTCCCTAGACTAAGGTGTCATAATGTAAGTAGATAACCTCTAGTTCTTATGGGTTTAATGCCTATTTCCTCTATCGAGTTGCAAGCTCTATGAAAGAAAGGAGTGTCTCTGTCTTGTTTGTTCCCCGCTGTATGCCTAGTACTTACTTAGCTCAGGGCCTAGAGCACAGTAGGCACTCAGGAGATACATGGTGAATGAAATAAATTGTAGGCAATGTCTCAGAACCTTCCGCCCATGCCTCAGTGCTGTGACTTCTGAGGCTACCACCCTACTGAAACTTCTCTGCCTGGAATGTCATCAGCGTCTTCCTAAAGGTGAAGTCCAGCTGTCTCTCATCCTCCCTTACCTGTCTGCAGCTCCTAGCATACTGACCACCCCTTGACTCTCCCTCTCCCTGGCTTTGGAGCCCTAAACTCTCCTCATCCCCTTCCTCCCTCTCTAATCGCCCCTTTTGTGTTGTCTTCTAAAGATTGTCTTCCTCTTTTAGAATTTCTGCTTCCCCTCCATCCAGAGAATTCCAAATCCATACTCTGGCCCCGAGCTCTCTTTCTAATCCAACCCACATTTGTAGCTGGCAGTTGGATCTTTTCACTTCAATGATTCACCAACACGGCAAACTCAACTTTGTCAAAAAGCCCCTCCCTTTCCCTCCTTGGCCCCTCATCTCTGTTGTTGTGTTAACGTCATCAAAATCACCCTGGTTCAAAACCTCAGAGTCACCTTCAGCTACTCTCTGTCTCTCCCTGAATTGTTTCCCGCACCCAGTCCCTCCTCTCCATTCCCACTGCACTTACTCCTTTTCACGTGCACTCCCAAACAGCCTCCTAAATGACCCCACCTCCAGACCCTCACGAACTCTTACCAGTCATCGCGCTAGAACACAGTTCTGATCATGTCCATCTAGCACACGATAATCCATAGTGACCATCATTTGCCTAAAAACAATCCAAACTCTTTACATGACCTGGCTCCCAGGCGCCTTTGCCGTCTTCCCTTCGCCCTCACAGTCCCTCTTGTCTGGTCTAACCAGGAGAGTCACTATTTCCACAACTACTCACCTCTGGGCCTTTGCTCATGGGGCTATTCCCCGCTTGGAATGCCCTTCCCCTCATCCCAGCTTGTAAAAGCAAGAAAAAGACAACAAATGAAAACACCTCTCTGCCGCTCAAAAGCCAGTTCAAATCTGACTTCCTCCATGAAGACCACAGATGCAGACTCTGCTGTTTCCTCTGCGTTCCAGGGAAGCCCTGTGCCGTGCGTTGAGTGCTTAGCACGGGTTTCATAATTACTTTTGGGGCACGTCTAATTGCCACTGCCAGATAGAGTGTTCCCTGAGGGCCCCGGTCATCTTCATCTCTGCTGAGGAGAGTCCCTGGCCCACAGCCAACGTGCTGTAAAAGTTCTTCTTCTGAAGGGCCGGGTTGGCCCAGAGCGAGGCTCCCTTCACGTTAGTTCTTGAGAGCGAGCGGCTCCTCTTAGGTCAGTGATTCAGACTGGCCTCTACTAAGACTCTTTACCTCCAAAGCTACAAACAGGAAACCCAAGGGGAGGAAAAGCTGTGGTTAATATAAAAGCAAGCTCTCAGCCCAAACCACCAGCTGCTTTGTCAAAATTAACAAGCAGCAACGTGAAACATGTGGCTTCGGAGTTGGGTTTCTTATTGTTATTATTCTATACGCACACATGCACACGCGCACACACAGTGAGAGACACACAGTGTGTCTTTCCCAGGAATACGCTGGCTTTAATGAGTGGCTAAGTGGACAAATGGAAGAGGAGAGGCAGGAAGAAGGCTGGGGTCTGGAGCACAGAACCAGTGGATGTTCTTTAAAACCCAAAAGAGCAGAACAGGGTATTATAGTGTGACACAACCATGCCAGAGGGTGTCAAAGCCCCCCAAAATAGAACGTAGCCTCACGGCCAGGGATGTTCAGAGACAGCACAGCTTGGACAAACCGCATTGTATCTTCTTCCTTTCTCTCCTCAATATGTGTTCAAAGCCCCACCAAGGGGGCCGGCCCCGTGGCCAAGTGGTTAAGTTCACACACTCCGCTTTGGCGGTTCAGGGTTTCGTCGGTTCGGTTCGGATCCTGGGCGCGGACATGGCACCGCTCCTCAGGCCACGTTGAGGTGGCATCCCACATACCACAACTAGAAGAACCCACAATTAAAATATACAACTACGTACTTGGGGGATTAGGGGAGAAAAAGCAGAAAAAAAAAAAAAGAAAATTGGCAAGTTGTTAGCTCAGGCGCCAATCTTTAAAAAACAATTTTTTAATTAAAAAAATAAAAATCCCAACCAAGAGTTTAGCATAGCAATAAAAAACAGCGGCTATGGACTCATAGTCCATAGTCAAAATGCATAGTCAAAAATGCATTTAATACGGCTAACCTACCAAACACCATAGCTTAGCCTGGCCTCCCTTACATGGGCTCAGAACACTTAAATGAGCCTATGGCTGGGCAAATCATCTAACACAAAGCCTGTTTTATAAGAGTGTTGAATGTCTCAAGTAATTGATTGAATACTGTCCCGAGAGTGAAAAACAGCATGTTGTCGGGGTCCAGAATGGTTGTAAGCGTATCGCTCGTTCACCCTTGAGAGCACAGGGCTGACTAGGGGCTGCAGCTCGCTGCCCAGCATCATGACGGAATATGGTACCACATATTGCTAGCCCAGGAAAAGAGCAAAATTCAAAATTCGAAGTATGGTTTCTACTGAACGCATATTGCTTTCACACCATCATAAAATCGAAAAGTCGTAAGTCCGAGACCATCTATAACAGTAAATGATTCATACGGTTCTTAGGCTGAAATGAGATAATATATATAAAGAAATTTGTAAGGCACATATCTAAACCCTCCATTTATATTAGGGCTTTGTCTTCCTTTTTAATGTGTCCACTATGTGCCAGATGCTGTATTGAGTGAAATTTAAATTACTATATGGTCTTGCCTATTGAAATTTGCTCAGGCACTTACAGGGGAAAGGATGGAAAGCTGTGCACGAAGCAGGACCAGCAAGGGAGGCTGTGCAAGGTTGTGAGCCAGTGGGGCTGGGGCCGCTTCAGCACAAGCTGCTCCCACCCCTTTCCCTACCAACTGTGCTTCCTGGGAGACTCCAGTTGCCTCAGCCCCAAGGCAACCCCTATCTGTCAAAGCAGGGCTGGCCCCAGAAAGAGTTGTTGCCCAATTCCTGTGCTCTAGCACTCCAAACTGAAAATAGCACAATTCTCAGCAGCTTGGGCCCGTGAACACTTTTGAAACTGCATTCAGCAGGCAACATTGCATTTCCCCGGTGACACTCGCACAGTCCCCAGCCACATCCCCAGGATGCCCTTGTACCCTCCTCCTCACCATCCTCTCTCTTGTTTCTGGTGGACATCTTCGACCTTCAGTCAAAATCAGTGATGGGCTATAAATACTTAACAACCAGCTCTCTAGGGAGGAGGAGGGGAGCCTGGGTTTGTAGTATATGCCATTTTCCATGGTGTAAATATTCTTACCACACAGTTGGGAATAGAGACACTCAGTCGGGTCTTGTGATCTATCATAAGCTGGCTCCAGCACACCACACACCACCAGAAGCTCAGAATCCCCCTGGCCTCCTGCAGTTCTGTCTCCAGAGGGGATATTTTAATTGCCCTTACTCTTCCTACTCCTTTATTTCTTCCAGGCCATTTGAAAATGAATCATCCTTTGGAAGGTGAGTCCTAGCATCAAGGAATCCAAGTCATTCTCAATGCTAGGAGTGTCCAGGGCTGCCACCTATGGCCATTCAGGCCATGCAGGGCACAACTCCACAAGGAGTGAACTTACACATTGAACTTAATGTGAATGGCGACTCCGAGATTTCTGCAAAATAAGTGGCCTGGGAGTGTCTTCACTGGAGTGATAAGGCCTTCCTGGCTTAAGGGCAGAACAGAAATGGCAAGGCTACTCAATACCCCATTCCCAAGTGAATCCTCAGCCGCAGCAACTTCTCCAGCTGCTGAAAACTCTAAGCATTCCCTACCCAAGATGACTGAGCATGGTGCCTGCCTAAGGGTCTCAGCCAGTCACCTTTATACTCTCTTCTCCAAAGAAGCAGCTAGACATTCCCCCGACGAGTTGCCTCCCTCCCCATCTATTGAATCAGTTCATTTATTAATTTATTCCACATTTAGAGAGAATCTCCTAGGTTCCAGGCATTGGGCTAAACACTGGAAATGTACTGAACAGAACAAGGAGTTCACATTCTAGAAGGTGACACAGACAAGCAAGCAAGCAGTTGCCTGTGACATTTACAGAGATTTGTGCACACCAAGAAAGGAGCATTGTTTCAATAAGTAAATATTTGCTAATAGCTACCATGTATTGAACACTTACTATAGGCCAGGACTTTGCTAAGCATTTCCTTGCTGTTATTTAATCATTACAGCAACCTTATAGGACAGGTATCATTTCCCCCACTGATGTGTGAGGACGTAGAGGCTTGGAGACATTACAGGACTTGCCCGAGGTCAAAGTGTAGAGGTGGGTCTGGCAGCACAGCACTTGCTTGTAGTCTCTGGGCCACACCAGATCCCTAAATTTCTTGGCAGTCAGCAGTGGCAGATGACCTCTGGGTCAGCTGAAAGCCAAATCTTTCTCTGCATCCTCTGGGGGCTGGTCAGCTGCAGACTAGCCAGATGGGACCCAGAGGAAGAGACCGTCCAAGTACCCAAGGACCATGTGGTCCCATATGTGGGGCAGAGCAACCACTCAGGCCTCTGTAAGTCACCCACCCCCTACAGCCCACTCCAGATGCTTCCTTGGAAATTCTGAATCTGAGGTCTTAAATAGAAGTTGGGCACTATTTCTGGAAATGCACATGACAACCAGCAGAGGTTTTGTTTTCTTATTCTTAATAGGTCCTTGTTTTTAAAATGGAAAACCTGGAGAAATCAGTGGAGTAGAGACAAGAAGGGGAAATTTCACTCCTAGAAAATTGCTCTTGACTGCCCAGCCGGATCCTCTAGAAGGAGGCAAAAGACGGAATCTGGGGACACAACGCCCTCAGGAAAATCTCCAGGGACTCCAAGCAGCCTGCTTCCAATGTGGCCTCCCCGTCCATCTCCCCTGCCAGCTCCGGATCAGGCTCACTTTCCTTGTTCCCAGTCTGGCCTTTTGAAGCCCTGCGGAAATCGAGCCCACTGGTTTCTCTTCCTGGATATACAGAGATCTTAGAGGAGGCAGCCAACCTCGTTCCCCTCGGGTAACAGAAGAGGATTCGAGAAATAGTAAGGGAGGATCACTCAGCTTTCTCTGAGGTCAGAAAACATGCCCTTGTCCATGGCAGACTTTGGAAAATAATAGCACTCGCTTCCCTGTGCTTGGTTTCCAGAGCCAATCCAAAGAAATCCAGGCAAAGGATCCAAGGCCTGAAGTCAATACAGGCTCCAAAAAAATATATTAAGAAGAGAGCTTGTGTGTCATAGCCATTGGAAAAATCAGAACATAAAACAGTTTCTTCAATGTCTGACTGCACAAAGGCACGAAAGCCTTAGGGTCTCCTTTTCCATGCCTTGTACTGACCTCTGAATCTCAGGTATCCTGGAAATCCTGCCCCCCCTCAAATACCTAGTAGGTCGAAGAGAGTTTACATTCTGAGCACAGAGAGATGGGAAATAAACGCTGGTGGCTCTGAGAAAATGTAAGCAGGGTCAAGACAAAACACAAGGTGGACCTGTACTGTGGAGAAATCTTGAAACATCTTCGTGCTAGAGATGCTTCTGATTAAACAATGCCCACACCACAACGTCTGACCATTCCTGTGGTCCGCAGGCTGTGGTTTCTTGGACGGGGCCATCGGGCCCTGAGCCAGCTGAATTGTGGAAGAGAGTTCCTCCTGGCAGTGGGTTTGAAGGCTGCACAGTCTCCGAGCTCTGCAGCCAAAAGCCATGTGGGGATATGGCAAATCCAGTCCCCTCGGCCCCTACCTGGAAGCCCCGACTCACAGCTGGGACGCAAGGAAAATTGCCATTGGACTTCTGGCCATTCTGCCTCTGGCCAGCTCTGATCTCTATTGCTGGGAAGTGCTCAAAGAAGGTCCCTGGTTTGCAGATAAAGGACTGTCTTTGAGTTTCCTAGCCTGTTAAAATGATGTTCTCTGAAGTCAAATTACGCAACTAAGTTTTTTTCAGGGAAGGGGGGAGAGCTGAGGCTGGGGCGGCACGAAAGAATGCCCCCCAGGCCCCCTGCTTCCCTCTCACCTCACGGAGGACGGAGGACGAGTGGAAAGCCGCTAGCCTGGGCCGACTTGGATAGAGGGCCCCACTGGCTCATCCCCAGCTGGGACACTCGCCTGGCTGGGCTGCCCTCCTTCTGACCCTGTTTGTCTTATTTTCTCCAGAGCCCCGGATAAGGAAGAGATAGTTAGAAATCACTTCTTTTCAGAGCTTGGGAGGCTGATGAAGGTAGAGGAGTTAGGAAGAGGAGGGGGATATTGGCGCCTTCCCCCTTTACCCCAATTGGTTTCTAAATCTAGTTGCAGAAGATGTTCTGAGAGAACTTCCTGGTTGTTCTGAGATGCCTCATTCACCAGCCCTAAGCCTGAGCCCAATTCTCTCAGCCCAACATCTGGAGAAAGCTCCAGTCCAGAACCTTCTCCTTTTCTTAGTGGAGGGAGTCTGGGGACATAGGAGACCCTGTCCCTCACAAGAGGCTCATTTGAAGCCTGCAGATGATTTTCTCACGGGAAGAACATCTTTTTCCTTTTAGAACCCAGGGCCCCAGCTCCCAGATCTGCCCTCCCCATGCATCTGTATGCTATTCTCATTTATTTTTAATTTCATCTCAATTTTCTTTTTTTTTTTCCCATCAACTGCAGTCTGAAATTCATTGTAAGGTCATCCCCCAGGAGACAGAGCTAGGAATCCAGTGGTGCTGAGGGAAGAGTGCCTAAGGACTTGGGGTTCCACAGCAAGTGGTGTTTTGAACTTAAGTTGGTTCCCCTCCGGGATTTAGCACAGAGGAGCCTAGAGCAGGCTTCCCAGGATTTTCAAACTAGACCGTGGCAGGTGAGACTGACAGGACAACATGGGGGAATCCAGAACTATCACTGAAAGCCCCAGGAACATTGGTAAAAAGCCTTCTCCAACAACCCAAGATAGATGGAAAGATTGTCAGAGCACAGCAAGCTTAGCTCTGCCATTAACTGCTTGTCTGGCTGTCAGCAAGTCACCTCTTGGAACCTTAGTTTCTTCATTTGTAAAATAAGAGATTGGACTAGATTATCCTTAACACCTCTCCCAGCTCTGAAATTCAATGTTTCTAACCCTAGCTTGTAGCTCTGGAGTCTTTTCATGTCTATATTTGCCCCCATCGGAGCCCTCTGTTCAAGACTAAGAGATAACAAGAGCAAGAACTCCATCTTCGTGGTGCTCTCCGTAAACATGCTATCTGCTACGTGCAAATGTATGTTAGTACATGCCCCAGGAGGATCCACCCCTAAAGGCAATTACTTCACACCTACTCCCAGGGTCCTGTGCTAGGCCATATGGAGACACAGCAATGAGCAAACAGGAAATCTCTCTTAAGGAGCTCAATCTACTGAAGGAGACAAGACCATTCATGAGCAAGTGATATAAGACAGACTGTCCTTGGTGCAATAAGGGAGGGATAAAGAAAGTCCAGAGGAGGGGCTGGCCCGGCAGCATAATGGTTAAGTTCGTCCACTCCACTTTGGTGGCCCAGGGTTTGCTGGTTTGGATCCTGGGCGCAGACCTACACACCACTCATCAGGCCATGCTGTGGCAGCGTCTCACATAGAAGAACTAGAAGGACTTACAACTAGGATATACAACTATGTATGGGGGGCTTTGGGGAGAGAAAAAAAAGAGGCAGATTGGCAACCGATGTTAGGTCAGGGCCAATCTTAAAAAAATCCAGAGGAAACAGAGAGGTCTCAGAGGGATATGCAGAGGAATGAGGGAAGAAGTGGGGTGTAATCAAGGTCTCGACTTATGCACGTAGTTGGCAAATGAGGAAAGGACAGTGGAGGCAGAAGGGGCAGCGAGAGCAGAAGCATCCTAAAGTGCCAGGAATGTTCATGGAGTGATGCATCTGGATGAGGATGGCAGGCAGGACAAGGAGAATGGTATGGGTTGGGAGGGCAAGCAGGGCAGAGAGTGGAGGGCCTGGAATACCATGCTGGGAAGAATCAATTGTTTTCAAATGATAGTGATGTTGGTTTCCGTGCTACCTCGGCATTTGAAGGAACCTGCTCACTGCCCTTCCCTTCTTCCTCCCCCACCTAATAGGATCCCAAGCCATCCATGGCCCCAGTACAGAATGAGCCCCGCTTTCCAGCCCTGCACTCAATGTGGCCTCAACACCAAAGAGTGGCCAGGTCCAATCAGAGCATCACACAACACACACTTGTCTTTTCACATGAAACTCCTAGACCATGGAAGGCCAAAGAAAATGACACTCCAGAACTCTCCTCCTTGGGGACTCTGAGCCCCAAAATCCTGCTCCAGGGCAGTCGCTGTACAAGACTGAAAAGCTTACCAAAAACAGGGAGTCCTGCTCAGGCAAGGGCTGAGCTGCTCTCTGGGCCTCAGATTCTGAGGGTTCCTGGACACTGATCGTGACTTGTTCATTTTGGCACATCACAGACACAGCATTGAGGCCCCCGTGATGCTCCCCCCGCCAGTGACAGATCGGTTTCCTACTGAGACGGCTCCCACCCAGCCCAGGAGGAAGACCAGCAATGGGCAGCTGGTCAGCAGCTTCTTCTACAGAGGCCTTTCCCACATGCACTGAGCACAGTTATCTCTAAGAGTGATTAGGAAATAAAGCAGCTCCCTGCCCCATTAGCTGCAAGCTGGTCCATCTGGGCCATGAGACAGCCCAGATCCAGGAAACCCAGGGCTCAGCTGACAGCTCAATTAGAGTGGATGGTCTCCCCCGCCCTCTGCCTCCTCCTGCCTTTTATTGTTTTTGGCAGCAGAGCAGGGGGGACCTTGAGGTCGAACTTGTTGAAAGTGCAACGGAGAGAAAATTGTTCTCATCTGAATAAATAGAGTCAGCTGTTGCCAGAGGGCAAAATCTACCCATGGTGAGCTCCCCTAGACGAGCCAACGTGGTGTTGGGCTGAAATGGGCACTTGAACTCGGGCCAGCGCTATCTGGGTGATTCTGGAAATGGCTGCCAAGTAGATGCTGCATGGCCCATCCCTGTGGCTTTGGAATGGCCCTAAGGGGAGGTAAGACAGCAGGGATGGGAGAAATCGGGTGCAGGGAGGGAAATCTTGGACCACGGTTGTGTTGTGGGGGTGTTCAGCACACACAAGCCCTCCTTCCATATCAGCGAAGGAAGGGGAGTGAGACAGTGGGCACCTGCCACCACAGAACCCCAGTTCACACATGGTGGCTCTGACCCCTTAGCCATGGGGCTGGTGGGTGGGATGTCTGGCTGCCACATATCCAAGATCTCTGCAAAGAGGCCGATGCGGTGAGCTGGTGCCCTGGATGCTCCCTGGGGATCTGACACCCTGAGATCACACCCAAGCTGCTTTGAGGAGGTCACCCAACCCTACCTGCCCCAGAATCTCAGAAAACTTTCCCGTTCTGAGAGTTACATCAAACAGGCTCAGGAAAGGTAAGCAAAAGGGCAGAGGTGAAGGGAGGAATAAGGAGCGAGTGGAGGAAGAAGAAAGAAAAATGACCTACATGGTATGCCAGACAGAGCGCTAGAAATGAGTCTGGAGACAGATTCTTGCCCCTGCCCCTTTCTAAACCAGCTGGGTGGCTCAGGCAAGGCCCTAACTTTCAGGTCTAAGGGGGAGGCTGAACTACACGTTATCCGAGTTCCTTCAAACTCTCACCTACTGTGCAGTGAAACCAGCAACCCAGGAACCAGTGCCCTCTCCTCTGACCCTGTCGTGAAAGATGAACACGTCCCAACCCCCACTTCCTGGCCTCTGCTCCCAGCACAGCCTCCTGGACCTCTCTGCTCCAACGGTTGAGAGAAAATTCTTCTCATTCTAAGACCTGGCGATGCTGCTGCACATGTGAAGTGGGAAAAGCCAAATCATATGGAAAATGCTTTCTCTGCTCCAGTGGAAAAGCATGCAAAGAAATAAAGACTCAGACAGCGGAGTTTCTGTTTCAAAGGGGCAGGGAAAACCAGAGGGCAGGCCCCTGACAGACAACAGGAGAAACATCCCTTGCACTGAAACCTCTTCAAGGAAGGAAGGGGCCACCTGATCGAGTGCTGTTGCTGATGTTGCCCCCATCAGGGCCAGCTTCCTGCCGTAATCGCCATTCCTTACCTTTAGGTGGTATTTGACGGTTTCCAAGGCACAGCACATATCCCACTTCACTCGGTCCTCACCAAGTCAGGGAGGAGGCATCAGCCTCGCCACCAGAGGAGAAAGGAAAGGCTCCCCGAGGAAGGGGTGTCCCGGGCTTCCGCCATAGCAGACAGTCGCCTCCCACAGGGTCGTCTCTGGGCGTGGGCAAAGGACAGGCAAAAACAGAGGAAGAGAGAGGAGTTAGTGCAAAGGACCAGCGGGAAGGAGTCTGCGTCCATTTCACGGTGCATTTTCTATCCCTGTTTCTCAATATCCCCTCCCTCTTCCCCCAGCTCTTTAATATACATCAAAAATGTCAGTGCTTCCTGGCTAGAATATGATGAAACTTACAGACTAACAAAAAATTTCATAGAGCAGTGAGAAGGGGACTTAGGGATCATCTAATCTACCCTGTCACTTTACAGATGGGGAAACTGAAACCTAGGGAGGTACAGTGACTTACTTAAGGTCACACAGCTGGCTGGTAACAGAGCCCTCGTTAGAACCTGCTATTCCTGACCCCTGACAACACTGGGGCAGGTTAGAACGCCTGGCCAATGGGAATGACCTGAGAAGGCCCAGGGAAGTTCCAGATGCAGCCAGACCCTCTGTGTCCTTCTCCCCTCCTCTCTTGAAGTTGCACCTCAGGCCCATATGCTCTACATCAACGCTGGAGGCTGAGCCAGCTAGCCTTCCTCTCATATGGAATGACTCTGATATTCACGTCTGAGGCACTAATTCCAACAGGAAACCTCCTGCCAATCCAAACAGAACAGGCTGATCAGAAAGCTTTTGTTTTTCTCCTGTTGTTTACAGAGCCACACTCCGGAGGCTGGAGCCCATCTGACACAACCACAAGGCTGGTGCCGAGAGAGAGCTTCTTCACAGAGCTGCAAGAGGCTGCCTGCGTTTGGGAGTTCTCTCTGAACGGTAAAGAGTCTCTTCCGCCTTTCTAGAGCATCATTCATTCCTTTGTTCATTCAATAGTCACTTATCGGGTCCACTATTCGTCAGGCCTTGTGCTAGGAGCAAGATCCACACATGTGGATGAGACAGAAAACCACCTGCAAAGAGTCTTCATTCTAGCTGGGAACCAAATCACGTCTACATCCTCTGGGCAAATTGTACAAGTCTATCAACTTCAGCGTTATGAAAATCAGAACAAGGGCAGCCAGGCTGGCAGGTCAGTTAGACCTGCCATCTCCAGTTCGGTGACCTGCCTGACGCTATAAATTTACTAAGGACGGAATTTACCCATTCAAGTCAGGGAGAATTTATGGAGGACGCAGGTCTCAAACTGATCTTAGGAAAGAAAGAGGATTTAGAGAGATGGAGCCTAGAACCTTACAGGGAAGGATGGGGGAGGAAATTAGGAAGTGGGTGCTCATAATGTTTCTACTATACTCACAAGCTGTACAAGTTCTCTCACTCAATCGGCCCCACAGTCATATAAAGTAGCTGTTATTACTCTCATTTCCTAGAAGAGGAAACTGAGGCTCAGAGAGATTTAGTGATCTATCCATGATGACAGTTCAGGACCAGGCCCGTGTGACGCCAGAGCTCACTCTCTTTTCACTGCACTGTGCCAGGAAGGAGCCGAGAGGAGGGTCTGGTGCCAATTATCATAGAACCATGCAAAAAAGTAAAAGATAGCCAAGTTACAGAATCTGCAAAAAGTTTTGCCATCTAAAACAGTTATTTGTCCACGATATTTTTTAGTGACTATAAAGCCATGCTTGTCTTAGTATCACCATCACCACCATCATCGTCATCGTTCTATTGAGGCTCTATGGAGTGAAGAGTAGCCATGTGCGAGGTCCTGGGCTAAGTTACTCTTCCATTTAATTTTCCCAATAATGAGTGTAATTGCACTATTATTGTCCCTATATTACAGATGAGAAGACAGGTGCAGAAAAAAACTCAATCAAATCACACAACTATCAAGTAGCAGAGCTGCGACGCCAGCCCAGGCAGTCTGATTCTGATCCCACGGTCTCAAATACACCACTTATTCTTTGAGCTTCTACCTGCAGGGAAGTGGGGGTGACCTTGCAGATGTCAAAGAGATAAAACAAAAGTTGGCGTGAACAAGTAGGAAAACTATTGATTTGACCAGGCCACGTGAGGTCCTGAAGTAGTCATTGTGAAGGGAAGGGACGGTCTACATGGACTTAAGTCTGAGATGATTTGTGGAGGGAACAGAGTTTCAGGAGCTGCTGGACGGTGGAAGGGCAAGGCCCAAGGGACTGTGGAAATCCAGGCACGGTAGGTCCTATAGGCAGCCAAGGGAAGGGACACACAACCTCAAGGCCAGAGCTTCGCCGATTCAGCCCTGGGCCCACTGCAGGCTCATCCCAAACCTCCCACACACCCCAAAGGCAGCTCAGTCCCTACAGAGTTCCACTGTCCCTACCAAGTGATGGATGCCAGATGCCGCAGCCCTCACGAAAGGAAATGTAACTTGGAATCTGATCTCTCGTTAGAGTACATGTTGCTGCTTTTATAGCTGTGAGTGGAGTCCCACAAGCTTGTCTTCCTGCCCTCCTCCTCTCGCCTTGTCCATTCCCAGCTCACTGTTCCTTCATAAATCATCAGCCCAACAGAGCAAAGTTCTGCTTCCCACTTTCTAAGTCTGAGGGCATTTATTCCTGCTGATAAACTGGATTCAGACAGCTCGCAAACCCCCAACCGCGGCCAAGATTATGAAGGTGAAATATTCATTGCGCTCTGTCCTGTCCAGGAGAAGAGTGTACAGCACAGGCTCAAACTGGCATGTTTCCCACACGTTACTGTCCAAGGGAGAATTACTTTTGTCGGGGACTGGAGCTGTGTTTGGGGGTTGGCGAGAGAGATAAATCAGGATTATTACATTGGTGCTTCCCACCAAACTCCCAGAAAGGGAAGGCCTCTGCTGCGGCCTGGCCTTCACCATCACCAATAAGGCCTCTTGCCTGAACCCAGCCATCATCCAGCAGCACATGACCAGACCAAGACTGTAAAAGTGGCCACGCTCTTCCCTCCCCTCCCTCCTGCCTTTGTACAAATGGGGCAGGCCCAGGGGTCATGGTCCAGAGACAAGGCCACCCCGCAGTATCTGCCGCTTCTTTCCTTTTGCAGGATCCTGGCCAAAACTTGCTACGGAGTCTGTGTCAGACACCAGGAAACAGCACTCGTCAGTGGGATGTGCACGGCTGAAAAATAAAACTGGTGTGTTTCATGGGGGCAGGAGTGGGAACAAAGTCATTAATGCCTTCCTTTCCTCAGAAGTTGCACACTGCGTACAGATACCCAGTACAGCTCGGCCATGAGCAGAGGCCTGCCCGATGCCGCTCTGGGGACCACAGGGTTAGAGACCCAGGGGTCTCATTCCCAAGCCCACACACCCCAGAGGCTGTGTTTGGGTAAGGTTCGGCTCTCAAACACTGCTCCACCACCCTGCACTTTTCTCATGCACAGGGAGGGCCTCTGTGATTGATGGAGAGCAGGTGAAGGGACGAAGAAGAGCCCGGGCCTCCCATGTCACACATATTTACCTTGGCATGCTCTCCACATTTATCTTAGTGGCATAGCCAACATCACAGGAAGACGAGAGAAATACCAACTCCCAGAGTAAGCTACAGGAAAGTCTGCCTGATAACTAGCCGCTGTCAGACAAAATGAGAGCGAGAGGGGAGAAGAGCAGAGTAACCAGGCCAATGTGGGGTCCAATCCTACCCTGCCGTTTCCCAGATGTGTGGCTTTAGCCAGTCACCTGCTCTCTCCGAGACCATCTCCTCCCCTGTGAAGTGGGGGTAGCAAGCCCATCTGGTCGTGTTGTCAGGACTGACAGAAACGAGGCACTCAGCACGGTCAGTGCAGTGCTACAACAGCCCTAGCGGGCAGCCAGCGCTTACCCTCCTTGTTTCTCGAGTCCAACAGAGGGGAACAAGCCCCTTCCCCACCCCTCGCCCAGCCTACTCTGCTTGGTAAGGGGACCTGCTGACCGTCCCGGACATTTGATTTTACTTCCTCTTCGTAAGACTTCAGTGGTGTCACTCCCCAAAACATTTAACAAGTCCCCCAAAGCTAACAGACTCCAAACTCGGCCTGGTGAGCCCAGCTCAGCATGGAGCCTGGCTTCCTGCTCCTGCTCCTCCTCCTCGGCTTCATGCTGCCTTCAGCCCAGACACTCTCCTTGCCATCCCTGGCACACCCAGGCCTCCCACTGAGCACCCTGCTCCTGCTGGGCCCTTAGAAAATGAGGGGGAAAGATGCTCTTGTCTGCCTCACAGAGACCACTTCACAGAGGGAAAGTAACATATTACCATATGCAAATGGTATAAAATTCAGAGTACAAGAATTTACATTGTCTGCTATGTTTCATAATTACTTTTCAGGTAGTTCATGTTTTATTTACTCTTCTAGCTATATGATACATTTCTCAATTATTGAAAATGTTTTAATCCCACTCCAGACCCTCAAGCTACTTCCCAGTAGCAACCATTGTTAACAGTTTTGTGTGTGTCCTTCTGGAAACTTTCTGTTCATGTAAAAACACACACACCCAGTTGTTACACAAATGAGAGTCTACTGTACATACCATTCTTTGTCTTGCTTTGTGTTTTACTTAAGGCTATATTTTGGAAGTTGTTTCAATAGCAACACCTACCGAGCTAACTTACTCTTTATAACGGCTTCCGGGGTTCCGTGGCTTGCGAACCTGATCCCTGGGGATGAACGCTTTGGTTGTGTTCAGTCTTTTGCTACAACCACAATTCTCATGGTGAGTCTCTTGTTCCTGTACATCTGCCTGTGTGTGTCAGTGTGTTTATAGCATAAATTCCTAGAATGTTGCATTCTGAGAGTGTCAAATTGCTTCCCAGATAAGTTGCATCCATCTATACACTCAGCAGTGGGCTGGCGCTTGTTTCTCCACCTCACCAAGGTTCGCTACCATAAGATTGTGTTTCAAAATAATGTATGCAAAAGTCTTATAAACTGTGACGCTCCATGTATGTCCAGTATGGCACCCTGCTTGCCACCTCTTCCATGAAACTCTTCCTGATTTCTCACTCTCCAGCCCAGGGTGACTGCTTGCCTCCTCTGACCCTGCACAGCACCTTCTCCGTTCCTTTCTTGCCACTCGCATGTACTTTGTATACTGTGTTCTAAACATATTGGTCTCAATCTGTCTATTAGACTGTGAGACTCAACCAGTTTGCTCAGTTTCTACCTCCTGCAGCAAACTTTACAGCTCTTGCACAACAGCAAGACTTCAGCGAGGTTAAATTCGGAGCCGATCAACCCAAGTTCCCTGGGTTCTAACTGAGCTTGGCTGTGCTGGGCAAGGAAGGGTCTGGGGTCATTGGGATGACATCAGGATTTCCTCTACGGCATCCTGCAGAATCTCTCTCATCCCTCTCTCTCTATCTCCCACTCCTCCCATTATCTCTCCCTCTGTTTCTCCCCACTGGCCCCACCTCTTCATCTTGCTACTAATCCATCATTTTCTAACTTTCTGAGCATTGGGAATAACCGTGTTCCAGGGCCAAGGCAAGGCCTTGTACATCCTCATTTGGGGAAATTCAACCTCTTGCTGGTGGGTTGCCATTTATTAAAAAGATAGTTGGGAAAGGCGTGAATGTGTGTCATTCATCAGTCCAGGGACTCAGAGCACACATCCAACTGATCGTGGGTTTCCAAGGGCCTCCTCCTCGGTAGCTTTCCACCCTCCTCTGCTTCCTACTCTTCCTTCTGCACAAGGAAATGCTATAAATCCTATCTTCCTTACTTCCCAGACACTCATCACATCCTTTACCTCTTAACTCTGTTCATAATTCTTTAACTCCTACTCTGGAGCACAGTGGAGTCTGGAGGTCCAGGTAGCGGTGGTAAAACAGTGCATGGAAGAACATCTGACAGCCCTGCCCAAGCAGAGACAGCTCTGTCTCAGAACCGAGTGAGTTTACCATGGTTGGATGTGTTCAGCCAGAGAGGAGAAGGTAAGATGAGTTGTCCAAGAGAACCAAGCATCAGAAGAGGGAGAATGGGGAGCAGGGGAGGGCGTGCCAGGGGAACTTTTAAGCTTTAAGATCCTTCTGGGTTTCCATGTTAGGAACTCGGAGGCCCTCAGCTTGGTGTTGCCATCAGCTCTCAGAGATCTGAAGTCCAGACTCCCCCTGGCCCCCAATTAACCTTTACCTAGAAGAAGGGCCACTTCTAAATTAAACTTTCCCTCCCCGGCCCCCTTTCTCCCAAACGGCTCTACTTTTTCTGGCCAGTCCAGCTCTCTTTACTTCCATTAAATGCCCACTGAGCATGGGGCATGAGGGAAGACAATGCTTTGGTTTTTTCTTCATTCTTTTCCTTTTTTCTGTTACAGAACTTTCAGATCTATTATCTCATTCTTCTCAAGAAACTGCCCATGTAATTTGAAAGTGAGGAGCTTCCAACCCTGAAATGAAGACAAACCTCTCAGAGATGGAGCCAGAAAGTTTACTGCCAAGGCAAAGAGGCCAGCCAGAGATACGGAGCTGGGCCCTCGGCACAGTCCGAGCGAGGCAGGGATTATGCAGTAAAGAGGAAGACAGCTTAGAACAAACTGCCAGAACAGGGTGGTCGGCAGGTTTCTGCCTGGGTTGCGCTATATAGAAGGCCTGAGACCCCAAATGAAACTTCCAAAAGAGATTCCCTTGGCCTTTTGTTAACTGGAAAATAAATCCTTCACCATCCCTCCTCCCATGCCCCGTGCCCCGCCCTACAAAGCAGAGCCTCCTGAAGCAGCATTTACTGTCAGGAAGACAGGAAAAGGAGCATCTGGCAGGGAGTGACTCTTTTCCTTTCCATTGCCACTGGTGCTTCCTCAATACAGACCAGTCATAGGGTGCATACTCCCGGCAAGCTTAGCAACCAAGCCTTCGTAAGCTGTTCTTCCTTACGGCGACACAACGTCAGGATGCAGCAAAACATCCCAACACCATTTACTCCTCTGATAGTGGTTTATAGTCAAATTCTTTTTGAGTTAGCAGTTTCTATTGACTTCATGGGGATATTAAGGGCCTCTGGGGCAGTAGGAATATCTCTGTTTGATGGAAGAGGAGACAGAGGCAGGATTCAAACAAAAAGGCAGTATTGCTAAGGACAGAAACACTGACTTGGGAGTCAGAGAGGCCCAAGTTCATATCTCTTTTACTTTGCTGTGAGATTTGGGGCATATCACTTATACATCCAGAAGAGATTATGATGAGGGTAATGATGATGCCAACCTCATAGCATCATGCTGACAATTCCATTAGATACCACCTTTGAAGCACTTAGCACAGTGCTTGACATGGAGGCAGTGGTCGATAAATGATAACTTGAAGAAAGATAAAGTAGTAGTGTACCAGAAAGAAAGCCCATGTCCACCTGTTCCTGGGGTCAGTGGCTGGGTGGAGTTCTAGAGTTTGAGGAGTTTCCAGAGTTCTGGAATCCTAAGATAGAAAAGGGAACATGGGTAGAATATCAACAAGGAGTCCATTCTTCTCAGGGCAGGTAACGTGCAGACGATCTCTTTATCTACAATCTTAGACTATTCATAGAGACTCAAAAAGTTGTTGAAAGTAGCCTTACAAGTGTTTACAAAAATTAGCCTCTGGTTTCAGGAAAATTTAAATTTCTTTTTCTTCAAAAATCTTTGAAAGCAAAATTCACCTCTAAACAACAAAATGGAAACATGGTTTGCAACAAAGACGGTCAGAGTTAATACCTGTGGTGGAAGAGATTATTGTCAAAAATATTTATTCTCTCCTCTTTCCACCTCCATGGGCAGAGTATGCATCCTTGCCTTGGGCTCTGGGAGCAGCACATGACTTGTTTTGACCAATGGAATGTTAGCAAGTGCAGTAGCCCAGATGGTGAAGAATTGAACTTGTTCTCCTGTGCTTCTGCCATCACCTTGGAAAGAACCTGCCAAGCTAGCCTGTGGTCCCATGAGATGGACGAGAGACGCATGGAGCAGAGCTGGCCCGACTGGGTCCAGCCTATATCAGTTAACCCAGAGAGGCATGAGCTAAACAAATGCTATTTCCGTATGAGATCCTGTGATTGTTTCTTAGGCACTCCTACTGAAGCAATAATTAATGACATGGAAGCTGATACCACTGGCATAGAAATGGGATTCTGCAATAACAGAAAGCTAAAATATATGGCATTGAGCTTTGAAACCGGACAGTAGGTGAAGGCTAGAAAAATGGCAACTTGTGTTACATAGTGGTGAGATATTTGGTAAAACTACATCCAGCAGTAACTTGGAAGATAGAAAATATATGTAATGAACTTGTGAACTTGGGCAGGATGTTGAAAACATGAGCTGACTTCTTTTACTGTATGTGAGATAAGATACTATAAAAAAAGAGACAATCTTAGAAAAGAACTGATCAATTTGCACTCAGAATTTAGAGAGAATAATAAAATAATTTCTTATCTCTAGTCTCTCCACCCCATGTAAATTCTCAAATTAAAATATAGCCTAGACCAAACTAAATTACAGCATAGACCAAATATAGGAAGCTGCCAATATAGCATGGGGGGCTCAGGATAAAGACCACAACAAGAGTGTAACAGCCTCTGTTAGGACCTCTAGAAGAATTAAGGTAGTGCTAGTAGAGCCCCTGACCTGGATAAAAGAGATCCTAGGGATTTTAAAGACATAGTCCCTAGGGAAACCAGGGAAATGCATCTCTCACGTCTCCCACTGTAGGAGCATAATTGAAAAGCCCAGCTACCGCACTCTGAACTCCATCCCCACTCTCACTCCGAGGCTACACTTGCCAGAGGCTGTTCCCAGCCAGTGATGGAGCATGGTGGGGATTCCAAGCAGACCTGCACCTAGAAGACATGGGACACCTCTGACAAGCTACTTTAGCTTGAACACTCCCCTGAAACTTTGCTGAACTCTCTTAGAGCTTTACTGTGGGCTGAGATGCTGCCACCCAACCTTCCTTCCCCTCCTCTCACCTTCAACAGGCGACAGACCTATATTACAGGCTGACAGCCCTCCCAGCATCCCTCATGTCCCTCCCCATTTTTTCTCATACTATCTTGGCATCTGGTTCTCAAAGGACACTGCTAACACAAGTGGCCCCAGAAGTGGCCCGAGAAGAAAAAGATGAGGATTTGGGACTGGATCCCACCCCGACCTTTGTTGGTAGATGCTCAGATTGCTAAAGATTCACCAGTAGTATCCAGGGGAATGCCCCAGTGGAGAAGAATGCAGTGGCATCTTAAAAATATGGGAAGAACTCTGCCTATAAACACTGTAGTGTTGGCTAATTACTGCTAAGTTATACAGATGCCCTGCAAAGGGACAGAGACTGAGGGCCACTAACAATTAATGGTGAAGTGTGAGAACTAGAGGGTCTCTGAAGATACTCCCAACGAGGTCCTTATCTCCTGCAGTGGAAGAACAGACACAGCTAAGTGGCAGGCTCAATGTCTAACTGTTAGTCACAGAGCTCCACAAACATTTAAATACTCAGCCAATGCAGATTTCTTATGCAAAAGAGAGAGCCTTGGTGGGCAAAACCTGAGACCCTGAAATGTGATACAGGGACTTCTGGGCAGAAGATGTTGACCCTGCAGACTTCCCATCCTTCCAGAGCCTCTGGGCTTGCAGACATGGCCCACGCTTCCCTACTAAGAGCTAGCACTTTGGTGATGGACAATGCTGCAAGGCCCTCTCCCTCACAAGGCAATACGTGCCCCCTTAGAAGCTGACCCCATGCCCTCTCCTGGTTGCTAGGCCAATAACCTGAGTTAAATTTCATAAGAACCCAACTGGGGACATGCTGTGCCTGACAGGAGAGGAAAGAGACTATACACTGAAGGAATTACAAGAATCAGACTGCATGTCCCAGCAGAAGCCAGGGGAGTACTCCTGGGATTGAGTTTGAAGGCTCTTGATCAAAGCAGCCAGAATGTGAGACTGGGTATGAAAACATTAACGGACTTCAGGGTACTTTCTCTGATTAATGGATTTAACACCCTAGGAAGGACCCCAGTGCAAACAGCTGCTGGGATGGCTCTTAAAACTCTGGAAAAGCAATGGCCACCCAGCGAACTGGAAATGCTCTAATTGCCCTGGCGGACAGTAGAGGAAGGCCTGAAGAGGCCAAGGGAAGTGGGCGTGCTGGAGTGGACATAGTGTGTGAGGCCAGAAGACCCACGAGGGCACAATGTTCCATAGGGGGGTCCCAAAGACCACTCTTCAACTAGGCCACCAATCACCAAGAAGATTGGTGGGGGCCAGATTTAGCAAATAAACTACAGGATCCCCAGTTGAATTTAATGATAGAAAAGCCAGGGTTACTAATATCCATGGAAATGACAGCGCTCCAAAGACTTAGAGGCAACAGGGTGCCGCCTACTATCTATAATACAAAAAAGACACAAGTAGAAGAACAGGAGGCTGACGGCAGACTGTCACCTCAAACAGAAAACACCATCTCTTGTCCAATTCCCAGACCTGGCTGGAACCACTGACTGGACAGATGACTGGATTTCTAGGAGGGAAGACCCTGCCATGCCATGGCAGATATATACTGAGTGATTTCCCAAAGGCTTCTACCGCCATTTATTCAGGTGACCGCATGTCATGCAAAGGGAAATAACCAGAATTTTCCAGGACCACTGAAAATAGGGTCTAAGTTGACACTTAAATCCAGAGACCCAAGGCATCATAATGACTCCCCTGTTAGGACTAAGGCCTCTGGAGCCAGGTAACAACTGTAATCCTGGCTAATACAGCCCACACAGGGCCCACAGGGTCCACAGACATAACTCACACAATCCCCAAGGGTATAGTTGGAAATAATATGCTCAGCAGTTGGAGTAACCCCTTCACTGGAGCCCTGGCTTATGGAATAGGAGCTATGACAACAGGAAAGGCTAATTGGAAACCTCTGAACTGTTACCCCCCAATGCCTAGCTCAGTATAGTTTCCCTGGGGGGGATGGCAGGATGAATGTCACCATTAATGACCTACAAGATGCTGGGACTATAGTCCCTTCACTATAATATCTCCATTTAAAATCTCTCTAAATTCCCTAGTCTGGCCACTGCAGAAACCAACAAACCCTGGAGAGAGGCTGTATGCCACCACAGGCCTAATACAGAGGAGCTGCGATTGCAGCTGCTGTGTCCAGAGAGACCTTATTGCAGAGCAGATTAATACGGTCTCAGGGTGTGTAATCACTGCTTTTGTAAATGCATTCTTTTCCACTCCATTCTTTTCCATTTCCATCTCCAAAAAGATAACCAGAAACAGTTTGCATTTGTGTGGGCAGAAAACAGTATTCTTTCACAGATTTGCCACAAGGCTGTGCTGACTCTCCGATCCTCTGTCACGACATTATCTGAAGAGATCTGACTGCCCAGCCAGCCCCCAGACTCTCACACTGACCCATTATGTCAGAACATCACGCTGATTGGGAGGGACAGGCAAGAGACTTTGGGAGGACACAGGCTCCAGAGGGGGGTTATAACACCTATGAAGATTCAAGGATCAGCCACTTGAATTACGTTCTTAGAGGTCTAATGGTTGGGAGGCGCCCCAGGATATCCTTCCAAAGTGAAAGAAAGGCCAGCCCCTGCACCTTACATCTCTACCACTAGGAAGGAAGCACCGTGCCTGGCAGGCTTCTTCAGCTTCTGGACACAACACACTCCACATCTAGAAATATTGCCCTTCTCCTTATACAGCCAGTAAGAACATATTTTTTGATAAATGGTTCATGATGGGAAAATTCCTATTTTTAGCACATCCTTGAAAAAATAGCTATATACTGACTTTTTAAAAAGCTAACAATGTAAAAGAGTGTTTATTTCCCTATATCTTCACTAACCCAACTCTTTTTTTGCTGGTTTAATTGATAATACTTCATTTTTTAATTTCATATTTTTTATTACTGTGAGGTTAAAGACATCCAAATGTATACAAGCTTTGTGTATTCCTTCTTTTGTGAATTGACTGTTTATGATTTTTTCCCATTTCAACTGCAACATTCATTGTTCTTATTGATCTGCAAAAATTTCTCTATGTTCAAGATAGCCCTACTTTATATGTATATTGTAAACTTTCCCCAGTTTTGTTATTTGTTTTTTCATTTTGTTTCTAGTGTTCCTCTTGTCTTTTAAGTAAACCCAAATGTGCGAGTGCCAACAGTGTGCTTACGTGCCACAGGAGCTGTGAAGGAAGCAAAGCACATAGTCTTTGCCACAGAGGCACTTAGGATGTAGTGGGGTGCCCGTCATAAATACGTGAGTCACCAAGCGAGAGAGCCTCTAAGCCGTCATGGATCATATTTACATAAAAGTAGAATTTCATGATCAAACATATTTAGGAAACATTGGGATAAAAAAAGCTTAAACTGTTTCTTTACCATAGCACAGCTCAGAACCTTTAGTGTGCTGAAGTGTTTTGTGGCTTTTCAAGGTGTAGGGGGTGTAATGACAGTATGTGTCGTTGAGGTTGGTACAGACTTCGTGAAGGAGGTAAATGTTGAACTGGGCTGTAGAGGCCTTGGCTTGATTAAAAAAGGACAATATTACAGGGACGGGGCCAAGGAGAAGGTGGAACAAGCCAGGACTAAGGCAGATACACGGATCCTCAGAAAACCAATTAGAACAGGACATAAGAGAAAGGACAGGGCTATCTCATTCACCTTATTCTCACTGCTGTCTTTCCTTATGCTTTCTGCCCAATTTCTCTACAGGAAAAGTGATCCGGGCCTATTTCTCTGGCCCATGTGGTCTGTATCCTGGAATCTGTCAGCCCTTAAACCCTGTGCCATGGGGAGGTGCCCAAACACTCAGGGGCCCCTGGGGGAGAAGGCCTGCCCCCTGACGGTTCTGGGAAAGACGTCCTTGACAGATGTAGCTCTGCACTCCCTCCCTTCCCTTCCATGCAGGTTCAGCCATTGAGCTCTCTGGCACCGATGCCTCTTAAATATTTGCAGAATGCTCTCCCACGCCCTTCAGTTGGTGCTGAGGTCAAGCCTGCAAGTTCTGCTCATTTAGGTTTTACTCATAAATCATTCTCTCCCTTCCCCTTCAATGCTTCAGTGGCTCTTCCTGGATCACCGCCTCCTTCTAGTCTCCAGGGAAGGACCTGTTCCCACCACTGGCCTCTGAGAAACCCAGGCTGCAAAACCATCCCTTAGAGCTCTAATACCACTTCTCTACCTCCAAACCAGAGCAGCAGAGTGAGCTCACCAGATGCCGTGACATCACCCTCTTGGCTCCAGAGATGTCCAACCCTGGATAGAGGGAGGGGGAATGGGCCCTATCTTTAGGCATGGGGTGGGAAGTCAGGACACCTGGGTTGCATTCCTGGCTCAGCTTGAAGTTTGCACAAGTCACTGACTCTTTCCTGCTGGGACATGACTTCCCTAACCACACACTGCCTAGCCCTTTGGCTTCCTATAATAAAGTCTAAATGGGCATCCATCCATGGTGTTCAGACACAAAGCTGCATGAGCAGGAGCTGACCTCCAGGACGAACTTGAGCATGGCAGTCTCTACCACGTGGTCATCTCTTTCCTGATGATCGCATTTCTTTAAGATTCATTTGCCCTGCTCCCAGAATCCTGCATAGGACACAACCATAAGATGATATGAATTAAATAACTCTGCACTGATCTCACACAGAACTAATCTTAGTCCATACCTATTCTTTGCCAAAAACTTGCTAAACTGTCCTGCTAAAACAATGTAAAGCAACCCAAGTGCCTATCAACAGACAAATGGCTAAGGAAGATGTGGTTTATATATATAATGAAATACTATTCAGCCATAAAAAAAGACAACATCGTGCCATTTGTGACAACATGGACAGACCTGGATGGTATTATGCTAAGCAAAGTAAGTCAGACAGAGAAAGACAAATACTGTATGATTTCACTCTTACATGGAAGAAAATAAACAAACACAGAGATAAAGAGAACAGATTGGTAATTACCAGAGGGGAAGGGGGTGGAGGAGGGTGAGGGGAAAAGGGGCACGTATGTATGGTGACACACAAAAACTAGACTATTGGTGGTGAACACAATGCAGTCTATACAGAAGCTGAAATATAATAATGTACACCTGAAACTTACACAATGTTATAAACCAATGTGACCTCAATAAAACAATATAAATATAAATAAAGAAAAAGAAAAAAATGCAAAGTAGCTATCATACCTATGTTACAGACGAAGAACCAAGTCCAAAGAAATTCAGTAATTTACCCAAAGTCACGCATTAGAAAGTAGCAGAACAAAGGTCCAGAGACTTTTCTGCAACCCCAAACCACTGTGACCTCAGCGGGCATGAGAGGCAAGCATAGAACACTGACAATAGTTACACATTCTGAAACGTGAATGGGAAGCTGTTTGAGTTGGAGCTTTGCCCACGTTTCCCTAACCCACCTTGTGCACCTCCTTCCACCCTGTTTTCACTTGATATGTTTAGGAGACAGAAACAAAAATAAGGTAAGCCATTTTGAAGTCTCCTATTTGCCTAGAACCATTATGCTTGGCCTAGAGGCTTGAGAGAATATTCTCAATACGGCCACGACCAATCTATTGGTTGGTCTGTGTCTTTTGACCCATTTGCCAGATTTGTTCCAGTCCAGCTGGTAAGACTAAACCTTTGGGATAAAAACAGTCACAATGGCCGAGAGGAGAAGGACAAACCATAATTATTAAAAGTACCCAAAGATCAGGGTGGGGTAGAAATTGCCAAGAGATGGAATGAATGGAAGCAAAGCACAGACTCTGCTCTTCAGTGGCCTCAGTCTTCTGAAGCTGTGGTCTCTGGGCTATAAGGAGCCTCTGACATAAGGAGCCCTCAGCACCTGCCCCCATTCTGATGGTTGACACAAGGGCCCTTCCACTCTCCTCGGGGGCAGCAGCCTGAGTCTAGAGCCACCCCAGCCTGGCCCCAGGGCCAAGACCGTTCATCACCCCTGCAGGCCCCTGTGAATGCACAAGAGTTCCTTTGTTGCCATCACACTGGGATCTTTTATTCTCCCCAAGACCCAGGAGCTTCTGTGTGCACTGGGCCCGCCTCCTCCCTTCCCAAGATACTTTGATCCTCCACCCATTTGAAATCTTGGTAGCTTTTCAACACCCTCCCAGACAATCAGGTTCTTTTCTTTTCAATAACCAAGCTGTTCTCCTTATTTCGCCTCAGTTCTTAACAAAAAGTCTGACCAAGAAGAGTTCAAGGGGCAGATGCCAGGAAAACAGCAGAAGCAGCACATTCAGTTGGTTTCTGTCTGGGGTAAATATGAAACACCTTCCACAGGCTCAAAAACATTTGCTGAAAGAAAGAATGAATAAGGGAGTGAAGTGCTAAGAGGAAGCAACAGCAAAAGCCAAGAGGAAAGTATAAGGTGGTTTCTCCCATGGACCGCTGGTCAACTCTGAACTTCCAGAGCAGTCTGACTCCTTCTTCTCCCCTTCCCTGACTCCCATCGCCTATGGTTCAAGTCTCACATTCATCCTTTCCTCTTCATTTTCTCTCCTACCACCTCAGTTCATATTATCTCATGGATGGTCTAGGTCCGGGGCCTCTTTCACTGTCTCTATCCCTGCTTTTTCCTTTCAATCCCTTCCATCCATCCTGCATATCACCACCAGCTCAATCTTTATATCGTACCACTCCGACCATGTGTCACTTCCCAGTTTAAAAACGGTCAAAGATTTCCAGTTCTTAATGTACAAACATCTTGTATCCCATGCAAGGTCCTCTGTGGTCTGTCTCTGTTATCATTCCCTAGGGACTGCAAGATAGAGTAAAAAATGTACTGGATAGGAGGTCATGGGCCGAGATTCTAATCCCCAGTCTGCTCTCCGTAACGCTGTAACTTTAACCAAGCCACTCTAACTTTCTGGACCTAACATTCTCAACTGTAAAATGAGGAGATTGAGCCTGAAGACCTCTAAAATATCTCCCGATTCTAACATTCTGTGATCC